>NC_059097.1:5231788-5394440 GCF_020497125.1 Mauremys mutica | reverse complement strand
GTATAAGGGCCTTGACCACGTCGTCCATCTTAAGGATAGGAGGGTTTTGCCTAACCCTGGTCTAAGTCCCCAGTGCGCAGATCCCACTCCTGACACCACGTGTGGCAAATTGACGGTAATGTTATGCTGGGTCTCGCGCTCTCTCTTCTTTGGGGAAGGTTCAGGGCACCATTGCTTGCCTCTGAATCGGTATTTTAATTATCCCACTAGTGTCCTTGAGGAGGGGAGTGGAGAGGGAGGGACCTGGGCCCGCCCTCTACTCCAGGTCCCAACCCAGGGGCCCTGAGGATAGTGGTAAACCACTTGAACTGATGGTTCCTTCCCCTAGGCTACTTCCCGTTCCTACCCTTCAGCTTGTGGGGGCTTCCTGCCCTCCCTCTGTACAAGCCAGGTGCCCCTTACCTAGGGTCTTGGACTTCTTAGCCCACTGCAGCACTTCTCCAAACTTTCCTCTGCTTCCCTTCAAACTGTTCTCTGCTCCAACACCAATCCCCTCTGCTCCAGCTCCTTCCCTGTCTGATTGGAGCAAGGGTCTTTATCAGGTGACTGACTGCTGGGGCTCTAATTGGCTTCAGGTGCTCTAGTTAATCTATAGCAAACTTTCTTCCCTCTGCAGGGAATAAGGCTCCCTGCCAACCCTCTCCTGCTGCCCTCTGGCCAGGCTGTATCGCACTGTGTACTGAGAACTCCAAGGCTTTTCCATGCCATGTGCTGTGAAGCTTGTGTTTGGGACATAGGAAGTAGAAGCCACTTGGGAAAAGGAATATAAAGGGCAGCTGCATCATCTCCATTTTGTCTTCAATTCCTCTTCCTACCTCTGGAGCAACTTCTCTACAAACTGAAGGCTTGAACAAAGGACTGAATAATGTGGATGTGTACCAGAGAGCCTTTCAAGCCAGAAACTCACCAATACTGCTAAGAACCAGATGTATAGATTTCTGAATGTGTCTGACTGCTTTCCCATTTAACAACTCCCTTTTTCTTTTTCTTTTATAATAAACCTTTAGTTTAGATGCTTTCTTGCTTATAAACCTTTAGTTTAGATGCCAATGATTGGCTGGCATCGTAGTATTTTGAGTAAGATCCAAACCTATACTGACCTGGTAATGTGGCTGACTCTGGGGTCAGAAGAACACTTTGTTTATGTGAGTAGAGTTTTTAAATAACCTCTCACTGTGCTGGACCTAGGTGCTGATTGGGAGTCAGAGAACTGGAATGCAATAAAGCGGGCCGTGTGATTTCTTTTTTCAGTTTCTCGATAACCAGTGTGGGGGATCAGAAGCACAGTTGGTGACTGGTTGGTGAGTTTAACTTCCATGTTAACCACCAGTTTGGGGAGCCTCTGCTCTCCCTTTTTCAGCCTGCCCTGGTCTTGGCATTTTCAGTGAGGACTAGCCCAGGCACACTGGGTCACACTAAGTATTAAAATTAAATTAATAGAATGTTTTTTTATGACAAAGTTTTATGAAATCAACGAAACTCCTTTGTTTTCTTTCATCTGAGCAGGGTTTCCATTTTCCAAACCTGATGTGATCTCCCAGCTGGAACAAGGGGAAGAGCCGTGGGTCTCAGACCTGCAGGGTTCAGAGGGAAAACAGACCCTGAGATCTTCCTGCAGAGGTGAGGAAACATTAAACCAACTCTGAGTGTGAAAGTGCCTGAAGGAAACATCTGGGATGCCCTACCAAGCCCTTGAGAGGTCTCTCAGTTCATTATTGTTGCCAGCAGGGGTCATATCCTCAGGGTAACTATAGCTCATGGCTTCCCGTAGATTCTAGCAGACACCAGGCAGTAGCTTCCTCCCTTCCCCCTGAGAATTTGGATGGGATTTGAAAGCCAAATTGATCCCCTCCTCTCTCCTGTTTTGGGGAAGAGTATGGGGGAGTTCAGTTTGTGATTTTTATTTGACCTCCCTCCAGCACTTAGTTTGTTTTGGCTTTTCACTTTTCCTCCCTGTTTGATGTTTCTGTCTTTTTCACCCCAGGTGATGCAATGGCATGTGAGAAAGAGGAGCAGAATTCTCAGCAGAAAAATGTTCAGCAACTGGATAAACACAGAGCATTATTGCAAAGATCAAAAAGCAATGTGTCCAGGAGTCATGAGGAGGAAAAGTCCTGTGAGATTCAGCACAGACCAGAAAGAGAACAAGGAAACCAGCCGGGGGTGAAAATGGGTAAACGTATTTCCTCTCAGGGAACTCAGAAGGACCTCAAGAAAACCACCACAAAGCAGGAAATCATCATTGGAAAGAGAAAGAATACATGCACAGAGTGTGGAAAAAACTTATATGACTACTCAGCCCTTCTTAATCATCAGAGAATCCACACAGGGGATAGGCCCTATGAATGCTGTGAGTGTGGGAAAACCTTCAATCGCAGCTCGCACCTTTCTGCTCATCAGAGAATCCACACGGGGGAGAGGCCCTACGAATGCCGTGAGTGTGGGAAAAGCTTCAATCACAGATCAGCCCTTTCTAAACATCAGAGAATCCACACAGGGGAAAGGCCCTATGAATGCCATGAGTGTGGGAAAAGCTTCACTCAAAGATCAAACCTTTCTAAACATCAGAGAGTCCACACAGGGGAAAGGCCCTATGAATGCCGTGAGTGTGGGAAAAGCTTCACTCAAAGATCAGACCTTTCTAAACATCAGAGAGTCCACACAGGGGAAAGGCCCTATGAATGCCGTGAGTGTGGGAAAACTTTCAATCGCAGATCAGCCCTTTTTACCCATCAGAGAATCCACACAGGGGCGAGGCCCTACGAATGCAATGAGTGTGGGAAAAGCTTCACTCAAAGATGAGACCTTTCTAAACATCAGAGAATCCACACGGGGGACAGGCCCTATGAATGCCGTGAGTGTGGGAAAACCTTCTCTTGGCACTCAGCCCATGTTAGCGATCAGAGAATCTGCAAGGGCAGTGAACACCATAAAAACCTCTAGGGCTATCAATTTTTTTTCTTTAATACTTTTCCTGATTCCCAAATGGTAACTTTTTAAATCTGTTTGAACTGTTTGCAGCACCGTTATCCCTCAGCTTGGACAGATGAGTGGCCCATTTATGCCTTTTGTAGTTTGCCTTCTTTTGAGGTGGGCCCATGTGTCCTTTCTATCAACTCAGTTATCCCACAAGTAACTGGAGTGTGCCCTTCCTATGAGGAACCAGGGAGCGTCACATTTATACCATTGCTCCTATTGCAAAGTGATTGTTAGAGTCGCCAGTGATACAGATTGTATCCGTGCCAGTTGTTCTCACGTTGCTCTGGGTTGTGCTGAAGAGCAGTTACATTGGGAATTTTTCATGTTATAGTTAAATAAAGATGAGCAGGGGGAAAAAGTGTCATTTCAGCCTCTGTGACACTGGAAGGAGATGGGGTGGTTCAGAGAATCCCTCCTTCCCCATCACTCCAGAACTGTTACATTTTGGCTTCTCTGTGCAGAGTTTATTTTCATCACATTCTATCTATCCCTCCACTTCTCAAAATGTCATGTGAGGAAGAGTTCTCAGCTGTCTGTGCTTGGAGATGATGCTTTGATTTCTTTCCTCCTATATCAGAGTTGCTATGACTGGAGATGAAAGTGTCAAAGACCTGGAAGGGGAATTTAAATGGATCCCAAACATAGTGTGATTATTTGGCGTTTAAATACCAGGTTTCATCTATTGGTATAGCCACTTCTGGCAAGAGGACTATTTTGTCCCCCATTATGGGATGCTGGGATACTTACAATTTTGTAAATAACATAACTGACTATTGAGAGAGTGCTGAGTGAAGCTGCTTTGAATGGATCGGAGGAGAATGTGATGGGAGAATCTCTTGTCCTGATTCTAAATAATCAGATGTAACCTGCTCTGGAATGTCTCTTGATACTTTCATTGTCATGTATTCTGTCTCTCTGTGATGTGGGTTTCTCTCTTTCCTGAAGGCTGTTTGCTCACCCAATTGGATATTAGTTCAGTTCGATAGGACGTAGCTCAGATTTCTTGGAGTATTGAAGACAAATGACCATTTCCTAAAGTCCTCATTTGTCACTTCAGCTTTGCTTTTTCCCCACCCCTCCATGATGACATGGAGAAAGTTCAAGTGCAGTTCTGTCAACAGTGGAGAACTCTCCAATTTACTGCACACGCTAACAAAGAAACAGCAGTGATTTAAAATCTCCATTCGGAAATGGTGAACAACAACAGAACCCCAACTAACTGAGGGAAGTGCATATGATCACAGTGGAGTTCAATTATTTAAGTCAGTATTTTCTCAGATGATTTGGGGAGAGAATTCCACATTAAGTGATTTTTAACTTGGCAAAATACCCATGTATTTGGTTCCTGAAGCATTTTTGTAACCCATGCCCCACAGAAGATCTTTCCTATTCGGAATGCTCCCCTTCATGATGCAGATGTTGAGGAAAGAGAAGTGGTATTTTTGTTCAATTTATCCTTAATAGATGCTGAAAAGGTGTATAAAATGAAATCAATGTTGGAAATCTAATAGCAGCAGAAAAATAGCTCTTTTTAAATAGAAATTCTAGCTCTGGTAACGAAGATTCTGATCCCGGCCTGTATCCAGTCCCTTGCTGTGTCACCAAATTAAAGAAAAGCTGGGCATGTTTCCGGAAGCCATTGCTTACGACACTGCTGAGATTTTGAGTGGTTTTGTAAAGGATTCTACTTCTGAGAAGTGTAAATTTACCCTAAAAAGGGCAAGGAAACAAAGGGCGTCAGGAATGTATGTTTTTTCGGATGAGGCAAGAAAAGGGAGTAGCATTGTCCCCCTTGGATACCCCCTGTTCAATTGCAGGTCAGAAAGCAAAACTCTCCTGCAAGAATATCCAAAAAAGATTGTGTTTCACTTCATAAGTACAGTTGTGTGGCAATTAAATGATGACCCTAAAATTTCATAAAAGCAAAGAACGCTGAACAAAAAAGTGTGGGAAATACGGCTGTATCTGAGAAAATGGCTTTGAATGAAGGAAGACAAAAATTGATTGGTCGAGAGAAAAGGCCCTGTTTCCCCCTAGTTTGGAACTTCTCTCACAATTACTGGAATAGAAAAGCTAAACAAATGGTGTTCTATTGTTGCAAAGGAGACTGAAGTGAGGCCATTTTCTCCAGATAAAAGAAAATGGTCATGTCAGGAGTGGGATTTGAAACCACGTCTCTATGCAGAAACCAGAACACCCAAGAGAGAGGAAAAAAGAGTCTTAAAATGGGCACTTTGGACCAGTCCCAAATCCTAACGCTACAAAGAATGTGACTTATCAACCCTAGTTTTCATTAATATTTGATGACACTCTTTAGGGAGGCCAAGATGGCACATCTCTTTCAACTCCTAGAGACCTTCTCCAGTACAGCTGATTTTTAGGCACACTCACCCGGACCTAAAGTTACACGTTTCCTGGAGTTCCATGAGTTCTGCGGTGTTGGAATCTCCCTGCTCACGTTTTAAGCGAACAAAAGATGGGTGCTGGCATTCTGAGGCCCTCAAAATCCTGCCCTGGGGGCCAGACAGTTAAGCAACCAGCATCCACAACCTCTACCATGATAGCATCCTGTCTGGCAACAACTCACTTATCAATAGCTGGGGTCTGAAATCCTCATTTCTTTGTTGTTCTATCACTGTAGTCTCCACTTTCCTATTGCTTGTCTGTATAATCTCTGTCTGGTTCTGTGATTGTTTCTGTCTGCTGGATAATTAATTTGTTGGGTGTAAAGCAATTCAGGTGGTGGGGTATAACTGGTTAGATAATCATGTTACAATATGTTAGGATTGGTTAGTTACATTTCAGTAAAATGATTGGTTAAGGTATAGCTAAGCAGAACTCCAGTTTTACTATATAGTTTGCAGTCAATCAGGAAGTAAGGGGGGGAATGGAATGGGGGTAGGGGAATTGGAGTTATGTTTTGCTAAGGGGGGAATAGAAAGAGGGACACAGACAAGCCTCTGTGGTGTCAGAGCTGGGAAGGGCGATACCGAGGAAGAAAATTGGAATCATTGCTTGCTGGAAGTTTACCCCAATAAACATTGAGTTGTTTGCACCTCTTGAACTGCGGGTATTGCTGCTCTCAGGTCATACGAGAAGGACCAGGGAAGGGGGGCGTGATGGGATAACCCCTCTAAGAAGTACGTCTTTCAGGGTGTGAAAAACCCTGGAATCAGTATAATTAAGCTGCCCTAAGCCATGGTTAGATAGTACTAAATGAAAGGAAAGATTGTTCTGTCAATGTAGCTATTACAGGGATGGAAAACCCCTCCACTCACTATAGCAACTGTCTACTCCACAGTGCTAGAGCAGTGTCACAGCAGCATTTTAAGTGTAGACAGCCTCAGAGTGAGACCAGGTCTGGCTCTGTGGATGCTCCGGCACTACAACAAGAGCAGTGACAATACACGAATGCTTCCGTAGTTGGCAGGATTCAAACTTGCCTGGGGAGACCCCAATGGATTTCTAGTCCATCGCCTTAACCACTCGGCCACAACTACTTGATGTATAGGTGCTTCACTACACAATGATTCTGTTCTCACTGAATTGTCACTTCAAATTGCTCAGACCAGCTCCCCCAGCACACTCCTGGCTGTGCATTAGTGTAAGTGTGTCCATGGCTGAACAACAAGAGTTCCTGCCCATTTCCCTTCTGGCTGGAGCATGATTAGAGTGTGTTTGTGGTTAACGACATTGCTATAGATTGTTGTTCAGTCCCCACACTGACAATTCAGACCGTCCTGTTCCTATTCGAATCTGCACCAGATCATGCCAATAGCCGGAGTCAGGATTTCTCTGGGGCACTGAAATGTTTCAGGGGGTTGGTGCATGAACTCAGCCTTGCATCCATCCCTGATGTTTCATGGACTAACAACAGCAGCGTAAAGAAAGAGCTGATCCAATATCTCACTGTCAGAGGTGAAGGTGGCCTCGTCCCGTCTGCATGACCATTGCCATTGCAGGAGAGAAGGTGTCAATGGAATCGAATGCCCTGGCTCAGACAAGAGACACAGGGAGGTTTTGCTGTTCATGGATCTGTGCAAAGGAAATTGTGTCTCTGTGTGAAATCGAGGAGGGAAATGAAACGTCCACATGGTGGCCCAATGCCCTAAGGAATGTGGGCGATGGACTCCGGCAGGGAAATGATTTCACAGGATCAATGTATTGCCCTGATTAAAAGCTATGGCTAAAAGGCAGCCACTGTTGTCAGTACCTGAACCTGCGTAGGGATGCCCAAGTGCGTATCAAGTCCATTGCCGTAACCAGGGGTAGTCGATTATTTTATCAAGATTCAAATTTCTTGGTCAAGGTATAGTCAATGTATAGACGCCAGAGAAAATAATACACTGATAAGAAGAAGAATATAGAAATATTTTGCAGTCACTATGGGCATAACTAAGATAATTGTTTTGTGTTTCACTCTTTCTTATGGCACCACCTTCCTTCCCTTTAGACTTCTAGTTTACCAAGGGTAAAACTAAACATCTCTTCAGATAGCAGGGAGTGTTTGTGTTCATTCCTGCTAGCTACACAGGGATTTGATGTAGCTGCTTTCAATCCTCCGGCTCTGCCGGGATAAGTAACATTTCAGGCTGTCACTGAACCGAAGGAGGGAAATCATTTTTTGACAGGTTACGCCTCCTCTTAAAGGTGTTTGTCTTGCAGCCTTGGTTCCCAGGTCTCTCCAGAGGGAAGAAAGTTTCTGTGCAAAATACCAAAACTTTTAACAGAGCGGAGGGAAAGGCAACGGCCACATGATGAGGCCAATATGTACCACAACATGATTCTTTTATGTGGGATGACTCTGAACACTGACTGATCTGCACTCTCTTGTGTTTGAAAAGATGTTTAGTTTTGCACTTGGGAACCTATAAGGCTGAAGCAACGTTATGGATAGTGACACTGCGATTGAAGGGTGATTTAAGGTTGTAAAAATTGTTAAAAACACTGAGGTTAAACGTGAACTGCCTGTTATTAAAGGCTGGTTTCCCCACGTCGGTTCCATAAGCTCTGCTAGAAAGGCCCTGGGTTCTCTCCTGCGTCGGTGGGAACTCGAGGGAATCGTCCCCTGCTGCCCTTGGCTCCAGGCTGATTTTTCTGGGGAGGGGGCGTGGAATTGAGTTGTTTGCTGTTGAGAAGGGAGCCAGGCCAGTTCTCAGGGAACGAGAACTCCCAGCATCTGCCCAGCTCAGCTGCCCTGTCATAGCCTCTGTTCCCCTGGGGGCCCTGCATGTTTGACTCTAGAGCAGGCCGGGAGCAGCAGCTGAGGCAGAGGACACCTGGGCTGGGCAGATAGGAGGGAGTTTAGCAAGTGGAAATGGTAAAACTGCAGTGAAGTATTACCTTGGACTCGATGGCATTTCTCCATTGGTCTGTCTGCTTTGGGGCAGGGACAATGACGCGTCCTGCTGCATTCGTCATTTCAAAGGGCGGTTTAGGATTTTCATTCTCAGACACGGTGCACAAAGCAGGACTCAACCCAGGGTGCAAACGAAATGAGCTACTCACAGGTTCTGGCAGCCACAATGAGCCTTTGGTGCGAGACCTGCCCCTGTCCCAGAGGGAGGGGGGTGTCTACAAGGGGCTGGGACCACTGATCTATCAGCATCTAACTCCCAAACTTTCAGTAACTATTATCAGTGCCCGTGAGTGTAACTTAAACCATGAGAAAAACCACACTAGGCTAGACCAAAGGCCCATCTAGCTCTGAATCTTGTCCTCTGACAGTAGCCAATACCAGGTGCCCCAAAAACCACCACTCGGAATGGAACCCAGGATCACCTGTTTACAAGGCAGGTGCTTTAGCCAGCTAAGCCATGGTGCCTGCCTGGGTGTAAGATATAGCGTCTGCCCACACCTGACTCCCTGCCATCTCCACCAGGACCTGACAAGCTTTCCTTGTGTTTGGATTCTGCAAAGCAGAGGAGCAGGTGACGTTTTCCTTGCAAGCTGTGTGTGTGAGTGAATCTTTGGTCAGGTCTGCACTACAAAGTTGTTTTAGCAGAAATATATTGCTCAGGTGTGTGAAGAACACACAACGCTCCCTCGGTCGGCAGCTTGGTGTGGCTGGTGTACACACTGCAACGCCACGTCTGACGACAAAACTGCCCTGTTTTGGTGACAAAATAAAACCACTTCGATGAGAGGCCTAGAGCTTTTTGCAGCAAACTGAAAGTGACAGAGTGCCAATGTAGATGCTGCTGGTCATTAAATCACCATAACTGGCCTCCGCCAGTATCCCACAATGCCCACCGTGAACTCACCTGCCCTGCATTCCTGCTACAGAGGCTGGGCCCCTCCCCTTTCATAGCTCCAGGAAGTTCTGGCAGCTGAGCCTGCTGCTCTGGTCCAGCAGCCAGGAGCAAATCACTGCCGTGGAATGCTGCTCTCCGGCACTGCGAACACAGAGCAGGGGGCGGGAACTTCCATACATGGGGGGGCCACCGGCATCCGAACTGTGACACCCCATGACACCCCTTCCCTCGAGGCTCTTACCTTCTAAAGAGTGACGGCTGTTTTCTAGTAAAATCACTAAAAGGGAAGGATAAAACTCAAAAGAGGTTCCTCCTGGCACTCACGTCCATGAACCCGAATACTCCCTCAGTCCTCAAAGAGAGACCTGGAGAAGGAGACTTGCTGAAGCAAAGCCACAGGGGTCTCTGAGGTTTCCCTGGCCCCTCGCCCCTGTCCTGCCTGGCTGATGTCAGCATCTCTCTGTGAGGTCACCACCTCCACCCCTCCACCTTTGACCAATAGTCTGAGGTCCTGCAAAAGGCCTTTGTGATGTCACTGCCACACCCCTCCCTTGCTGTGCCAATGTCCTGCCCCTGGCCAGGCACTTTGGAGGTTTGAGCTACTCCCTGTGGATCACCCCACTCAAGGAGCGTTCGCTCTAGGCAGCAAGCCGGCTAGACAGGGAAACATCAGACGCTGCTCCCAATGCTACACTCAGTTTTTTAGAAATTAGTCGACTTTATGGCCAGAAGAGACCATTAGAGCATCTAATCTGACCCCCTGCGTATCACAGGCCTCCTGTAGGACACCATAGCTACTTTTGGGGCAAACACATTCCAGAAAGGCATCTAGTCTTCATGAAATGAGATCAAGAGATGGAGAATCCACCACTTTCCCTGGTAGCTTGTTCCTGTAGTGAATCATCCTCGCTGTTGAATATTTGTGCCTTAGTTGTAATATGAATTTGTCTCTTTTCACCTTCCAGCCATTGGGTCTTGTTATTCCTTTCTCTGCTATTTTAAAGAGTCCTTTAATACCCAATAATTTCTCTCCATTAAGGCACTTCAATGAAGTCACCTTTCAATCTTCTTTTGATCAGCTAAACAGGTTGAGCTCTTTCAATAGCTCCCTAGAAGGCATTTTTCTCCAGCCCTCAGAACATTTGGTGGCTCTTTGCTGCCCCCGCTCCAATTTCACAACATCTTTTTCAAATGAGGATGCCAAAACTGGAGGCTATTCCAGTATCAGTCTCACTGATGCCGTGTCACCTCCTGTGACGTTATTGACATTAACTGGATAGATCACCGTTGTGACCACTGTTCTATATTTGCAGCCAATATTGTAGAAAGGTGTCGTGCAAGGGGTCTATGGAGAGGTTCTGATTGTCTGATTATAATGATGCTATCTCTAGATGTGTATCATTTTTGTAGTTGACGTTATGAATATTGGCTCTATGCTGCCTGTATTTCAAACTTGTGCTCTGCTTCCGGGGAACTGCCCAGACAAGTTGGTGTCAGTTCTGCCTAGCAAGCTTGATGGCCCATTAAGGACCATCAGCTATACAATTGCCCCATTGAGAGAAGGCAGATACGCTTTGTGACTCAGCAAGGTAGCAGGGACCTGCCTATGGACAGAACTCTAAGGTTTTTCTATGCCACGTGCTGGATAGAGTGTCCTTGGGACAAAGAAAGCAAAGACCACATGGCAAGAGACTATAAAAGGCTGATGCCTCGTCTCCATCTTGTCTTCAATCCTGCTTCATACCTCTGGAGGGACTTTGCTACAAACTGAAGCTCTGTACAAAGGACTGAATGACCCATCCCAGCTTTGAATAGGCTCCAGAGACTTGATTTGAACCTGCAGTTTATTCCATCACTGTTACAAGCCTGAACCAAGAACTTTGCCATTATTGTATGTGAAGGGTTCAAATCCATGTGCATTTTATATAACAACCTGGTCTATGGATTGTGCCAGTTCTTTTCCAGACCCAAAGTCCAGAGTATGGTCAAGGACCAGAGGCCTAGCAAATAGTGACCAGCTAAGAGAAAGCTGGGTAAACAGAAAGCCTTGCTTGCTAAGATAGGCCTGGTCAGCAAATTGACAGCTGTTGGAGCTAAGAACTAAATGATTGTGTCTTATTCAGAATTGCAGACTAAACAAAGAATCCCTATTGTGTTTGTTTCTTCTCGAGGGAGATGTTCTTCCCACAGATCCAACCTTGAGTTTATGAAAAGTTGGCACGTCAGTATAAGATATGGCATCCTTCCACCTCCCTTCCCAGGGACCAATGCCTGCCTTAAGACACACAGAAAACAATCTTTATTGCCATATACTTTCACTCTTTCTTTGCTTTAACCCCTAGGAATGTACCTGTTGGACAATCAAAAGAGTTGCCCCATTCCTATGGATCCCAAATCAGAATTCAACATATATATTTTATACTAATAACATTTTATCAGAGTATTAATGAAATGTTAACTTGCTAACTTGAGACCATGGGTGGAGACATTATCTAATCTGTTAACCATTGGCTAATGTGCTTATCCTGTCTTGCAAAACCTGTCCTGGGGTGTGGAACTGCCTAGCCTGTCACTTTCCCCCACCCATGGAAAATCTATATATTCTATTGTGATTAATTAACCGTGTCTCTGAGCCTAATAAGTCCACTCCGCCAGCACTGTGTGTAATAAAGTCCTATTCTTGACCTCTACACGGTGTAGATTTGTGTCCTTCACAGACACCTGCTGAATAAAGAGGAGATTCAGCATCTAGCTTGGCTGAATGTGTCTCCTCTCCCCACAGCTTGGTGATCTTTTGAGGAAATGGAGAAGACTGCCTTTACCTAGCTGTACATCACTTGCAAAAGAAACAGGTCTTTTTGGTGACAAGTGTTGAAAGGAGCCATTAGACAAATGTGGAGACAGTAAAAATGTCCCCCAATTGAACTGGCTCTGTGGATGCTGAAGCCACAACACAGAGCACTAAACACTATATGAGAACGGCTGGTGTCAGAAGAGTCTCTACCAAAGCCTTTTCCCACCAGCAGGGGCCTCTCTGTGCACAGAACTCCTGGTAGCGTGATGGCTGCAGGCAGTGGAGAACTCCATTTTGTCATCTCTTTTGTGGTGAACATCTGCAGTGGCTGTTAAAAGGTCTCTAGACAGTGATCTTTGTGAAGAGCTGGCTGAAGAACGTTCCTACTAACCAGGAGAGCCTGGCTTGGCCCGACAGTTCTTCCTTGCCGAACCTAGTGTGTCTGTTGGCTCCTTTTTTTGTATCTCTTTTCAGAAAAAGAAAAGATCTGTCAGCAGAATCCTTCTAAGTGCTTGTTCAAGACAGAGAGAGCCTTCCTTGCGGCTAAGTCTTGGTGCCATGGGGCATGCCTCACTGCAGCACCTCCTGCTCACCATTCTAGCAATTAGCTCTGGTTCACCGGTGCGCCTTCATCTAGTAGCGTCTGGCCACCATCTGTTCTATCATTAGGACCCATGTCGCTCTCAGGACTTCAGTGTCCTCTTATGGACACAGCCCTCTGGCTGTGCCCCACTCAGTTCTCTCCCCTCTGCTGGGTGGGGTGGGGGGATGTCCTCTACCCAGACACTTGCCTCAGTGGCCGGCTGCAGTCCAGGGTGTAGCCACCTGTGTCAGTGGCTACTGAGGCAAAAGGTGTGAACCTCCAACCCTGCCATCTGTTTCCCTGGACCATTTCCCAACAGATCTAGAACCTTCCTCCACCTTTGTATCAGGGCCTTAGTCTGGCAGTAGTCAGCCAGGAGGTCACTCATGCACCCCTTATGCCAGCACTACTCTGATCATGGTGCCCTCCCTGCTCCTGCTCCTGCTCCTGCTCCTGCTCCTGCTCCTGCTCCTGCTCCTGCTCGCCTTCCTGCCTTCCTTCCCGGCAGCCAATCCTCCCTCCTCAAACTCCAAGGAGGGACTAACTCTTGCTGTGCTGAGCAGCTCTTTATATATGGGCTGCTCCAGCAAGCCTTCTCCTGATTGGCTCTCCCAATAAGCCCTTTCTTGATAGGCTGGGTTCTGCACAGCCTCTTCAAGGCTGCCTTAATCTTTCTCCTGCTTGTTTTGGGCAGACAGCCCACCACACATGGAAAGTGGCAAATGAGAAGTCTGGAGCTGAAGGAAAGGTTACCATGACTCAGAACTGAGCTGAGGTTGCTGCGACTGAAACACAGGTCACTAACCATTATATGATCACAGTGACTGGTGGGAGAGGCACATGTTAGAAGCCCTCTGTCTACTCAGCTGTGGCTTTCTGTGCACAGAGAGCCAGACACCTCAAGGTCTGCAAGTCTTGAGGGAAATGGAGAACGTCTGTATGTTAGAATGTGCAGGTGTTGACTTGAACCATCAAATGAAACAGTTGCAAATACTTTCTTCAGGCAGGCACCATGGCTTAGCTGGCTAAAGCACCTGCCTAGTAAACAGGAGATCCTGGGTTCAACTCCCAGTGGTGCCTTGGTGTATGGCTTTTGTCTCCTCTGCTCACATTTTCCTGTGTCTTCCTAGGAAACAGAAGAGGCCTCCCTTGGTATCCAAGTCATTGTTTGCTAAGGAAAAGGCTTCTTTGGAGAGAAGCATTGGAAACAATCAAATCATAAACCTGGAGTTGATGAAAACGCTGCTATGACTGGCATTGGCATGGTGGTTGCTTCGACTGCAATTGCTGCAACACGAGAGCCTGCACCACACATCCTTGTGATTTCCTGGAGATGTTCACACACAGATGTCATGTCACCTTCCTTTTGATTGTCATTGATGAAAAATGGAGCGGTTGGGAGAAAAGTCCCAGAGAGTCGCACCGTGGCTAAGCTGGGTGACTCACCTGCCAGGTAAAGTGGAGTTAGGGATGCAGCTCCCAGGAGTGCCTTAACAAATGTGTCTGCTCTTCCCACCTTTTGGTGAATCTTTTGCGGAAACAGAGAAGACTGCCTCTGCCTTGCAATGCAAATGCTTGCAAAAGAAACCAGTTGTTTTTTCTGACAAGTGTCAGAAGGAGGCACATAAGAAATGTGGAGACAAGTGTAAGCAGAGTCAGGATGAGCCCCACCCTGACATCTGGTGGTAAATTATGGGGAGTGCGGAAAGTGTTGCATTGGTATTTCGGTTATTTGCATGGGCACTCCCACCCCACTTAGCATACCACAAAGCAGCATGGGATGGTTATTTTCACAGCTGTGGGAGCCCCAATTTCGTTGTTATTGGGGCAGGAGGAATGAAATGTTGTCACCCTGATTGGGTAAATGGGGAACAACAAAATTGTCTTGTGATGGGGGGTTTCATTGTCAGCTGGATAGCGCTTGCTAGATGGGGCACATGGGTTCCAAAACCCATTGAAAGGAGAGAGGCTGGGGACTGGTGTGTGTACCTGATGGTATGGGCCCCTTTTGAGGGCCTGGAACACCAATTGCACTTCCTCCTCTCTCCACTGTTAAAGAGCAGAGCTAATTTTGAATCCTTTAGGAGTCTATCTAGAGGTTGCTGATTTGAATTCACTTGGGCCATGTGGTACTGGGGCTCTCCTACTACAAGTTGAAATCACTAAAAAAAGCTAAGCTTACGGAGCTGAGATCACTGAGTGCTGTGTTAAGTAGTGGGAGAGCCTGAAGATCGATCACCAAGCAGCTGGCAGAGCGGAGCAGTCTGCAGCATGTTGGAGCAGCCCATGGAACAGTGAGCAGTGTGGAGCGGTTTGTGGGGGACGGCTGACGTGGTTCACGGGTCTGCTGGAGGAGCGGCACAGCTGGTGGAGTGGAGCCAGTCGTGGTGAAGGCTGCAGCAGAACCCCACGGAGAAGCGGGGCAGTCGGCCCTGGCCCATGTAAGGTGTCCCTTAGCACCCTGCGTGTGCGACCCCCCCCCCATTTCCACCCAGGCTGGGGCGGGGGAAAACTCTGCAGATAAACTTTTGAACTCTGGGGTGGCACTGACCAGAGACTGAGACTTTTGGGTTGTTGGACTTTGGGGTGATTGGACTTAAGACCCTAAGGACAGTGCCAAATGTACTTGGAGGTGGGTTTTTGCTTATGCTTTGTGTATAGTCCTGTTTGTGGTGTCTCTCCAACGTGATGCCACATTGTTTCCCTCCTTTATTAAAGGATTTTGCTACACTCAGACTTCGTGCTTGCGAGTGGGGAAGTATGCCTCCTAGAGGCGCCCGGGGGGGTGGTAGGTAATGGTCCCAGGTCACTGGGTGGGGGCTCAAGCCGGTTTTGCATTGCGTTATTGAAACAGAACCCCTGGATACTGAACCCGGCCCTTGTTGCTGCCAACTCAGAGGGGCAGAAGGGTTACATTTTTGGGGGCTCGTCCGGGATCCCTGGGTCAGTACCCCTCGCAAGCACCTGTTGAGTGTTCCACTGTATTGGGAAACAATTGTCTTTATATTTTGAGGGAATTACTGTTTGTATAATGGCTAATATCTCGGGTTTGTTGGGCCCCAGTCCTGCAGCTTCTAGCTCAGGGGCGGCAGCCTCAGCCAATGATTGGGCAAAAGCACTGGGGCATATATTGGAAAAGATTGTGTTGGCCTATGCTACGTCAAACTCTTGTCGTAAGTTAAGGTTATTTGCTGGGGAAGAGGAGTTTGAACCCTGGTTGGAGCATACCACTGAAATGCTGCGGGAGTGGGCTGTACCTGATGTAGAAAAGCGAAGATGTCTAATAGAGAGCCTTAGTGGCCCAGCATTAGATGTACTTCGCACCCTGAAGCTCATTGACCCTGAGGTCAGTGTGAAGGACTGCCTAGAGGCCCTTGATAACACCTTTGGGAGCGTAGAGAGCCCTGAAGACAGTTACTGTAAATTCCTTGATTCCCGACAGGAAAGGGGTGAGAAAATTTCAGCCTATATACAGAGGCTGGAGAGACTGCTTCAGAGAGCTGTTATGAGGGGAGCAGTGACTGCTGAGCAGATGGACCAGACCAGACTGGCTCAGGTTGTAAGAGGGACTCAGTATCAGAACCCGATCCTACTTCATCTCCGACTAAGAGAACGGCAGGATCATCCCCCAAGTTACTCCCAGCTGATAAAGGAGGTCAGGGAAGAGGAAGAAAGGCAGGCTGCCAGCGAGTGTTGGGAAGCCGAAACATTGGAACCAGCCAGCACAACGCCACTGCAAATGGCCAGTGTACTGATGGTGAGCACCACAGAGGAACTTGCCCAACAAATACAGGTCCTGACGGAACGGATAGCTGAGCTGCAACGCACCATTGACCGAGCTAAGATTTCCAGGAATAAGGAGCCTCAGACTGTGACAATGGAGAAGTCAGTATCTAGAGCCACTATCGCACCCTGGCGAAGGGGGAAAGGACAATTCTTTTGCTACCGGTGTGGTCAGGATGGGCACAGTGCTGCTAACTGCCATAAGGAAGAAAACCCCTCCTTAGTATATGAAAAGCTGAGGATCAGTTGGGAGAGACCCAGTAGCTGTCAGAAGGTCTGGGAACGGAGACCACCTAGGCCTACAGGATTTGAAGATTCCCCCAGAAGAGACCGTCCAGCTGGGATCCCTGCAGGACTGATAGGGCCTCGAGCAGAGGTCATGGTGAGGATTGAAGGGGCGGAGTGTAAAGCTGTGCTTGACACTGGATCTCAAGTGACTATTATATTTCAGTCATTCTACCAACAGATGCTTAGGCACCTGCCTATACAGCCACTGACTGGCATTGGTCTGTGTGGCCTCAGCATGGATGAATACCCCTATCAAGGGTATGTCATAGTGCACCTTGAATTCCCAGAGGAGGTTGCTGGGGTAAGGGAAGAGGTAGACACAGCTGCCTTAATATGCCCTGACCCTAAAGGGACCTCTGATGTGTCTGTGCTGATAGGGACCAACTCCAGTCTCTTCAAGGTGCTTGCGGATTACTGCAGACGACGTGCTGGGGACCAGTACCTGAGTACCCTGATGATCCATACGCTTTGTGCTGAAGCCTATAGGAAGATTGAGAGTGCTAAAAAGGAGACATCTGAGCTACCGATTGGGGCACTGAAGTACATGGGCACAACCCCCTTAGTAGTACCTGCAAGGACAGAGCAAGAGGTGCTTGTCATGAGTACCAGGCTGAAAGGCAGTAAAGGGGCATTAGCAATGATAGAGCAGCCAGTTGAAGGAGAGCTCCCGGAAGGAGTGCTGGTCCCCAGTGGAGTCATAACCCTACCTGCTGAAGCCCAGGAAAAGGTGACTATACTGATTGCTAATGAAACAAGTCGAGATGTAGTTGTGAAGCAAGGACAAAAGATAGCAGACCTCTTCGAGCCTGAATCAATTATGAAACCCCAGTGCGAGACTCAAGTTCCGACAATAGACCCAGCAAAGTTTGACTTTGGAGATTCACCATTGTCGGAGGAGTGGAAAGATCGCCTGAGGAGGAAACTTTGTGAAAGGCCCAAGGTGTTCTCACTGCATGAATGGGATGTGGGATGTGCAAAAGGAGTAGAGCACAACATCAGACTACATGACTCCCGACCTTTCAGAGAGAGATCTAGGAGGCTTGCTCTCTCCGAGATGGAAGATGTGCGACAACATCTTCAAGAGCTGGCTGCAAATGGCATCATTACAGAGTCCCGCAGCTCATACGCCTCACCCATTGTGGTGGTCCGTAAAAAGAATGGGAAAATCCGGATGTGTATTGACTACCGCACCCTAAACCGCCGTACTGTGGTTGACCAGTACACAATGCCTCGAGTCCAAGATGCCTTAGACTGTTTGCTGGGAAGCCAGTGGTTCTCTGTGTTGGATCTTCGGAGTGGATACTACCAGATCCCTCTGGGTGAAGAAGATAAGGAGAAGACAGCCTTCATCTGCCCATTAGGGTTTTATCAGTTCGAACGCATACCCCAAGGGATTTCTGGAGCACCTGCCACATTTCAGCGTCTTATGGAGAAAGTTGTGGGAGACATGAATTTACTGCAAGTGTTAGTTTATTTGGATGACTTGATTGTGTTTGGAAGAACTTTGGAAGAGCATGAAGAAAGACTTCTTAAAGTGCTTGATAGGTTGGAGGATTATGGTTTGAAGCTTTCAATTGACAAATGCCAGTTCTGCAGGACCTCCGTGAAGTATGTGGGCCACATCGTGTCACAAGAGGGTGTGAGTACTGATCCTGATAAAATAGAAGCACTCACTACATGGCCACATCCAAGCAACTACAGAGAACTCAAGACTTTCCTTGGGTTTAGTGGCTACTACCGTAGATTTGTGAAAAACTATGCTACAATTGTAAAACCCCTCAATGATCTTACCAGGGGATATCAGTCCAGCAAGAACAAATCTAAGACCAAGAATAAAGGGCCTTCTGTGCAGAGACGCTATGGCCCCTTCGAACCCTTTGGGCCACGGTGGAATGAGAGATGTGAAAGGGCTTTTCGAGAAATCATTACTTGCCTAACTCATGCCCCTGTCCTAGTCTTTGCTGATCCAAGCAAGCCATTCATCCTGCATACTGATGCCAGTTTGGAGGGTCTGGGAGCAGTACTGTACCAGGAGGTGGAAGGCAAGCGTAAACCTGTAGCCTTTGCCAGCCGAGGACTGTCTGACAGTGAAACACGCTATCCCACCCATAAGCTGGAGTTCTTGGCCTTGAAATGGGCCATCACTGAGAAATTTCGAGACTACTTGTATGGTGCTCAGTTCCAGGTGTGGACAGACAACAACCCACTGACTTATGTGTTAACAAGTGCTAAACTGGATGCTACAGGGCAAAGATGGGTGGCCGCTTTGGCTAGCTATGACTTCAGCATTCAATACCGATCAGGGAGAAGCAATGTAGATGCAGATGCATTGTCCAGGCGTCCACAAGCACCAGGAGTTGCTGTGATACCCACGGATGGAGTGAGAGCTATTTGCAGCGTGAGTCGCAGAGAGCCGGAGGCCCATGAGAGCCTTCATGGATGCGTTGCTGAAGCTTTGGGCCTGCCCCCTGAATGCGTGCCTTCTGCTTCGGTGAACTATATTGCTTTGGACCAATCTCCCTTGCCCGTGCTCAATGCGGCTGACTGGCAGGAAGCCCAGCTGCAAGATATTGACATTCGTGATACACTACTTGCCAAAAGGGAGGGGCGAGGCCCAGCTGCAGTTGTGCCACCTACCCCAGAGGGCAAACTACTGTTGAGAGAATGGACCAAGCTAAAACTGATTCAGGGAGTGCTACACCGCGTGATCACAGATCCTCCACAAAGGCAACGGAACCAACTAGTGCTGCCGAAAGAGTACAGAGGCCTGGCCATGAGGGCCCTGCATGATGACTTTGGACATTTAGGGATGGAGAGGACCCTGGAACTTACCCGCAGTAGGTTCTATTGGCCCCGGATGGCTGAAGATGTTCGCAGAAAATGTGAGACCTGCGCTCGATGTGTTCAAAGGAAAACTCTGCCCACGAGGGCTGCATATCTGAAGAACATCACCAGCAATAAACCTCTGGAGCTGGTATGCATTGATTTCTTGTCTTTAGAAGTGGACAAGAGGAATATTGGGAACATTCTAGTAGTGACCGACCATTATACGCGATATGCGCAGGCATATCCCACACGTGATCAGAAGGCCACCACTGTTGCTCGAGTACTATGGGAAAAATATTTCTCAGTTTATGGATTCCCAGCCCGGATACACTCGGATCAGGGACGAGACTTTGAGAGTCACCTTCTGAAGGAGGTGCTGAGGATAGCAGGAATTAAAAAGTCGAGGACAATGCCTTATCACCCGCAGGGTGACCCTCAGCCAGAGAGGTTCAACCGAACCCTGTTAGATATGTTAGGGACTTTGCGGCCAGAGCACAAGGCAACCTGGAGCCAACATGTTGCATTTCTGGTGCACGCCTACAACGCCACCAAGAACGATGCTACGGGAGTCACCCCATATCTCTTGATGTTTGGGCGAGAACCAAGATTACCCATAGACCTGTGCTTTGGTGTATCAGAGGATGGCGATAGCTATGAAACCCATCAGCAATATGTATCCCGACTACGAGAAAAGCTGCGGGATGCCTACCACTTAGCTACATCTGCAGCTCGGAAGAATGCAGACCGCAACAAACATCGATATGATTCTAGAGTACGTCTGCAAGAGCTCCAGCCAGGGGACAGAGTCCTGCTGCGAAATTTGGGTATTGCTGGCAAACACAAGATAGCTGACAGATGGAAAGCAATACCTTACTTGGTGATGGAAAAGCTAGGAGACCTGCCGGTCTACAAGATCAAACCTGAAGAGGGTCCAGGGCAGGCAAAGACTGTGCATAGAAACCTTTTGCTCCCGGTGGGGGAATTGGTAGGCAGCCCTTATGAGATGGGCCACAACAGGGCAATTGGGCAGAACGAAGGTGCTGTACCAAAGCCACCTTCCAATGTGCACAGCCGGCCTCCTGCAGCTAACCTACCCCTACTCAGCACATCTGAGAGTGAGTCTGAGGAGGAAGACACAACCATGGTGTATCCAAGGATGAAGACAAGATTGCAGTCTCGATCAGCTGAATCAAAAGAGACTACCTCCTCTTCCGCCCTAAACCCTATGGCAGAAGTATTTAGGCCCATTCCTGACACTCCTGAGCCACTGGTGGAACCCCCGTGTAATGACTTACCCAGATTATTGGACAGTGGTGACATACAGATGGAAGATGTCCCAAGCACCTTCGATCCTCCACTGTTAGAACTAGAAATGCAGGGGCCTATGCCAGTATCCGAGGGGAACTCACAGGAAACCTCCCCATCCACCACTCAAGAGGATGTCCCCCCTACCACAGCAACAGAGATTCTCCATAGGCGAGACAGGGTTATAAGACCAGTGAAACGGCTAACTTACGATGCACCTGGGGTGATTAGTGAGGAGCCAATACATTTAGCACACAGGTTTGTGAAAGCTAAAGTGGGCTATCTGAGGCCCTTTGGAGGGGACCAGTAAGTTGGTATAGTAGGAAATGTGATTTGTCGGGACGACAAATTCTCGGCTGGGGGGAGGATGTAAGCAGAGTCAGGATGAGCCCCACCCTGACATCTGGTGGTAAATTATGGGGAGTGCGGAAAGTGTTGCATTGGTATTTCGGTTATTTGCATGGGCACTCCCACCCCACTTAGCATACCACAAAGCAGCATGGGATGGTTATTTTCACAGCTGTGGGAGCCCCAATTTCGTTGTTATTGGGGCAGGAGGAATGAAATGTTGTCACCCTGATTGGGTAAATGGGGAACAACAAAATTGTCTTGTGATGGGGGGTTTCATTGTCAGCTGGATAGCGCTTGCTAGATGGGGCACATGGGTTCCAAAACCCATTGAAAGGAGAGAGGCTGGGGACTGGTGTGTGTACCTTATGGTATGGGCCCCTTTTGAGGGCCTGGAACACCAATTGCACTTCCTCCTCTCTCCACTGTTAAAGAGCAGAGCTAATTTTGAATCCTTTAGGAGTCTATCTAGAGGTTGCTGACTTGAATTCACATTGGGCCATGTGGCACTGGGGCTCTCCTACTACAAGTTGAAATCACTAAGAGCTGAAATCACTAAAAAAAGCTAAGCTTACGGAGCTGAGATCACTGAGTGCTGTGTTAAGTAGTGGGAGAGCCTGAAGATCTATCACCAAGCAGCTGGCAGAGCGGAGCAGTCTGCAGCACATTGGAGCAGCCCATGGAACAGTGAGCAGTGTGGAGCGGTTTGTGGGGGACGGCTGATGTGGTTCACGGGTCTGCTGGAGGAGCGGCACAGCTGGTGGAGTGGAGCCAGTCGTGGTGAAGGCTGCAGCAGAACCCCATGGAGAAGCGGGGCAGTCGGCCCTGGCCCATGTAAGGTGTCCCTTAGCACCCTGCGTGTGCGACCCCCCCCCCCATTTCCACCCAGGCTGGGGCGGGGGAAAACTCTGCAGATAAACTTTTGAACTCTGGGGTGGCACTGACCAGAGACTGAGACTTTTGGGTTGTTGGACTTTGGGGTGATTGGACTTAAGACCCTAAGGACAGTGCCAAATGTACTTGGAGGTGGGTTTTTGCTTATGCTTTGTGTATAGTCCTGTTTGTGGTGTCTCTCCAACGTGATGCCACATTGTTTCCCTCCTTTATTAAAGGATTTTGCTACACTCAGACTTCGTGCTTGCGAGTGGGGAAGTATGCCTCCTAGAGGCGCCCGGGGGGGTGGTAGGTAATGGTCCCAGGTCACTGGGTGGGGGCTCGAGCCAGTTTTGCATTGCGTTATTGAAACAGAACCCCTGGATACTGAACCCGGCCCTTGTTGCTGCCAACTCAGAGGGGCAGAAGGGTTACACAAGGAAAAGGTCATCGTAACTCAACTTGCATCCATGGCTCTTGAGGCCAGAACGCAGAGCACTAAGCACTGTATGATCACAGCAAAATCTAAACATTACACCTTATTACACTAGTCAGTAGTTAGGTCAAGCAATTTTCTCATCCTACTGGATGTTCCCCTCCTTAATACATAGAATTCCCCCTAAAACCTGGATTACTGTCCTCAGATGACCTTCATTTTCTCAGGATTCCTGCTGCTTCCAGCATAGCTGGGGGAGGAGAAAGGCAAAAACATGATGCCACAGTCTCCTATTTTATATCCTTAGTTCAAGTGTCTAGAAGACACTTGCCCAGACGTGTCCGGGTGGGCTCTGCTGAGTCACTAGGTTGGGGAATCCTCCTGGTGTGGTCTTGTGCAACTGACTTGTGCTCATAGACTTGAGCGGTCCCCACAGTGTTGTGTTTGGGCATCTGTCACTGAACTGGAAATCCCTTAATTACAATTCCTCTGCTGATTCATGGCTGTTGCACACCCTCCTCGGCAGGGGTCACTAGCAAAATTATAGCCTATTTCAGTAACAACCAGACAGCAAAATGCATAACTTCACACACCCTCATGCTATACATATTTGGGCAGAATAACCGATTTCAGCAGATCATGACTTTTCATATGATAACTTACATGGACTGGTTGGTAGGAACATATCACAGCCATATATGAATGATGACTATGTGAGCTACAGGGAGCTATTTTGAAGTACAGCATGTCACAAAAGCCTCTAGAGACTGGCCTTTGGGAAGAGCTGGCTGAAGAGCCTTCTGAGTAACTGAGAGATCCAGGCTTGGCCCTGCCAGTTTGTGCTTGCGAACTAAACTTCTCCGTTGGGCTCCCTTTTTTGTGTCTCTTTCACAGAAACAGAGCAGAAGTTCTTGGCCAATCCTTGAAAGTGCTTGTTCAAGACACAGAGAGCCTCTGTGCTGGGGCAGGGGTAGGGCTGCAGGAGGTGGTCGGGAGTGGAGGTGCTTCCCACGGGCAGCACAGCTGCCAAAGTGACTGGCACACACTCCCCTCCGGCAGTGGCTCCTAGGCAGTGGGATACGGGGGCGGGTCAGCTGTGGCGTTTGCACTCCGGGCTGCAGGGATATGCCGGCCACTTCCAGGAGCAGTGTGGCAGGGAGGGAGGGGGCAGAGTGGGCAGGGAGCCGCCTTAGCGCTGCCGGCACATCTCCGTGTGTCACTTGG
Organism: Mauremys mutica; assembly: GCF_020497125.1. Lineage (NCBI taxonomy): Eukaryota > Metazoa > Chordata > Testudines > Geoemydidae > Mauremys > Mauremys mutica. Next base: position 5,370,747 of record NC_059097.1, on the reverse strand, counting down.
GGAGGCATCAGGTCTCTGTGGGCTGCCTGGGGCAGGGGCAGTGGCCAAGGGGGCTCGGGCCACCCCTTTGCCTCCTCTCTCCAGGCTCCCAGCCCATCTTGCCGGCCCACAGGGATTTTAGGGTGCAGCAGCACAGGGAGCAGGAAGGGCGAACCACAGCAGCTGCCTCCCCCACATGCAGGAAAATGGCTTGACCTGCTGGCCCCACGGACTAAGGCACCAGGCCTCCAGCTTGCCCCATTCGACCCAATGGGTTGATCTTGTGTCCAGAATTATTTGCAGTCGGGATTTCCCCCAGCAGTGCCCCACAGGGGTCCAGGGTCAGCTCCAGCACAGGCCACACAGGAAGGCTTCATGCTCGAGCTGCAGTGCATGCTGGGCAGGCTTAAGGCCGGGCTCCCCATGGCAGGAGAGAAGAAGACTGGGTCCCTGGAGGCGCAGGCTGGGGCTTCCTGGATCCCATTTGCTCACAGCCAGCGCCCTGCCCCCACTCCCATGTCATCAATGGCACCCCCAGGTCAGCCAGAATGGAGCAGCGGTTTTCACTGCACCAAGTCCACTTATGGCTTACAGGCAACTCCCAACCCCGCCCCACCAGCCCACATCGGCCAGAAAGGAGCCCACTCAGCCTCGCCATTGCTGCTTTTCCTTCCCCCCAGAACCCCGCTCCTCCTGGGCTGCAAGGAGCCACCCCTGGGAAGCCAAGAGGCAGGCACAGGATTCTGCCTCCCAGCAGCCAACCGCACCTCCCCCGGCTTTGCAGAACGAATGGTGACGCTCTACTAACCCCACTTAGCCGCACTGAGGCGCTTAGCTTCTGCCCTGCCTTCCTCAGCTTGACTTTCCTCTTTTGCCCCATTCCTGCCTCACTTCCTCCTTTGTCAAGTCACGCAGAGGAGGCCAGCAGGAAGAGGCGGCCTCTGTAGGCCAACCTCCCAGGGCAGAGGAGGCCAAGCCACAAGGCTTCAAAAGGTGACTGGTCCAGATCCTCTAGCTTTCCCCTGCTGAGGCCAAGGTGCTTTCTCCACTGCTGTCAGCACCCTCTGTCATGCAGGGGTTGGAGGTATCCCACGGACAGGCCAATAGGAGAAGGAGGAGGCCTTCCTGAACAGCAAGGGGAATCTGGGAAAAGGAAGCCAGCATGTTTCTGAACCAGGGACCTTTTGTGTGTTAGGCAAACATGATAACCACTACACTACAGAAACTCCATCTGCTTGGCTGTTGCTCACCCTGGCACAGACCGATGGACAAACCTAGAGAAAGTGGTGGCAGCCCTTCAATAGGTCAGCTGGCAGAGCAGAGGACTGGAGCGGGCACTCAGGAAGTCATCCTTACGTCGCCCTTGTGACTCCAGCTTGAGGGAGAGCTGCTTTTTCTTCCCCTTGCTGACAAAGAGCAAGAGAAGAATGAAAGGTCAGGTGGGCCAACTCGGTGCAGAAGCCCATGCTGCCTTTTCCTGCTGCATAGCCTGAAATGAGGGACTCGTGGCAGTTAAAGGCACTGCTGCACTTTCAGAAAACATCCCACCCGTGCACACAGGGGGATAGAATAGCCTGTTAGTCTAGCACGCTCCCAACTGAACTACTTCAGCAGCTGCTCGGTTTCTTTTTGGCCTCCTGCTTTTCTGTCTGGGATGTTGTTGTCAGCTGTGGCACAGAAAAAGGACGTCATTGCGAGCGGCCCATGAAGACAAGATTCACTTTTGCCTTCCTTGCTCGGCTTTACTCGCTTCCTCGCCCTATTCCTGCCTTAGTTCCTGGGTTACCTGAAGGCGACAGGGGGCCAGCAGTACCAGGAGGAAGTTGGGCAGCTAGACCCTGGTGGCAAAAGTCCTGCCGCCACTTGCCACCCCACTCTCTTCTCCCAGCGTCACATATTGGCCACCAGGGACTTGGGGCCCAGCAGCGCAACGGAAGGCAGTGGACAGAGCCACCCTCACCTTGAAGCTCCGGCTCATTAAACCACATCTTCAGTCACTGATGGCCAATGAGAGACCGACATGGCTTGCTCTTTTAGCACTTGGAAATGCCATTGGTCAGTCAGTCATTGGATCTCTGTAATGCTGTTACAGAACAAATGAACATAGAATCTCAGTGTGACATTCTATACCTTTGGGGGAGCGGCTGTAACCCCCATAATCCTCATTTTCATATCATCGTGATCTTACATATAGAGCATGACTTGTAAGGTATCAGGGAAAGGATATGATCGGCTGAAAGTCACTTCTCTACTCATAGATGTAGACCATTCATGCATATGAAGTTATGACAATTGTGCAGTGTGGTTGTCACTGTGCTGCAAGGTGGGGGAGTCAGCCAAATATTAGCTCCCCAGTGGCAACAGCAAGGAAAGTAACCAACACCCGGACAGGATGTCAAACAACCCATCAACAGCCATTGTCCAGCAAGGGAGCTACAATGCAATGACTCACCTGCATGAGGACACCCCAGGGGAATTGCTCAGACTTGTTTGGAGAGAAGCAGTGATGCTCACCTGACTCTGAAGGCGGGAGGGGAGGCAAAGCCATGAGGGAAGAAAGGACATGATAAAAGGAGAGGCATTTCCAGGCTTTATCTCTCTCTGTCACCTACATCTACAGACACCCCCACACCAAGCACCTGAAGCGCTGATGAAAGGGGAGAGCCTGGCTGAAAAGCCACCAGCCAGCCTGTGGTGAGAAGCATCTGAGTTTGTAAGGGTACTGAAAGGGTTAAGATCAGCTTAGAATTAAAAGCAATGAGGAGTCCGGTGGCACTTTAAAGACTAACAGATTTATTTGGGCATAAGCGTTCATGTGTTAAAAAGCCCACTTCTTCAGATGCATGGAGTGAAAATTGCAGATAGAGGCATAAATATAGATTGGAACATGAAGTGACGGGAGTTACCGTACAAGGGGAGAACCAGTGTTGAAGGTTAATTCAGTCAGGGTGGATGTGGTCCTCTCCCCATAATTGATGGGGAGGTGTCAATACCAAGAGAGGGAAAATTGCTTTTGTTGTGAGCCAGCTACTCCCAGTCCTTATTCAAGCTCAAATTAATGGTGTTAAGTTTGCAAATCAATTGTAACTCTGCAATTTCTCTTTGAAGTCTGTTTTTGAAGGTTTTTTGAATGGCTACTTTGAATTATGGGGTGTGAATGTGTAAACGTGCTATTGACTATACAAGTCCCATATGATCTCATGATTTGGATTCCTGGTTTTTCACCCAGGTGGCCTGGGTTCAATTCCCAGTGTGGGAACAATGCAGAGCTTTTGCTCAGAGAGGAGGCAGGAAATGAAAGGAATGGGAAGGGATCCTGCCAGCAGGGGAGTTGGACAGTGTTGGAAGGGGACCCCAGAAGTGGGGGTGGGGCAGTGGTCCTGGGGGGAGATGCGGGAAGGATCCCAGCTCTGTGGGAAGTTGACATTCTGGAGAGTACAGGCCTGGCATGGGGGGTGGGAGGAGTGAGTGTGTCCCTCTAAACTCACCACCAGCAGACTTGGAAGAATTACGTATTTGTTGGTAAATGTCAATTTCTGTGTAAACACACGACCCAATGGCAAAATCTTTCCATCGATAATCATCAAAACTAACAGATGGGCAAAGTAAGAAACATGTTGCTTGAGAACTTATCCTATTCTAATCCTCTAGGGTTCCCTTTTGCCTTAGGCACCACCACGTGGGCATTTCATATCCCTCCTCATTTTCACACAGACACACAATTTCCTTTGCACAGATCAATGAACAGCAAAACCTCCCTGTGTCTATTGTCTGAGCCAGGGCATTCGATTCCACTGAAACCTTCTCTCCTGCAATGGCAATGGTCAGACAGAGGGAATGCGTCCACCTTCCCCCTGGCAGTGAGATATTCACTCTCCTCTTCATGCTGCTGTTGTTATTCCATGAGTCATCAAGGGTGGAATAAAAAGCTGAGTTTACTCCAGGGTGAGGAAAGAAAGGAGCCACCAATGCTCTCAAAAATCTCAGTGCCCAGAGAAAACCTGCCTCTGTTATTGGACTCACAGAGGTGCTGGCAATACAACAGGAAAAGGGACTGTCTGAATTGCCAGGGCAGGGAATGAACAATCTACAGCAACATCATTAACCACAAACACACCCTCATCATGCTCCAGCCAGTAGGGAAATGGGCAGGAATTCTTGCTGTTCAGCCATGGCCACACGTACAGAGCTGCACAGCAGTGAGTGTGCTGGGGAAGTTTGTCTGAGCAAACAATTTGTAATGACCCTTCAGTGAGAACAGAACCAGAGTGTAGAAAGGCCCCTGTGTTAAGTGGTTGAGGCCTTAGGTAGCTGGGCTAGAAAACCATGGGGGCCTTTCTGTGAAGGTTTGATCCTTGCCAGCTAGGCAAGGCTGGTGTGTGGTGTCTCCATGGCTGTACTTCCAGGGTCTGATCACAACAGTGCCATAGGGAGCCAAGCCTAGACATATTCAGAGGCTAAGGCCAGGTCAATGTTTCAAACAGTGAGTCTATGCTGCTGCAGCTCAGTAATGGAGATGCTCTGTGCCAGGATTTCTCAAACGTTCTTTCACTACAACCTCCTTCTGCCAAAATAACTTAATACGTAGCCCTGGAAAGAGAGACCAAGCCTCTCCACTCGGGGGGGCAAGGGGGAGTGCCAAAGACTGAGCCCCAGTGGGGGGAGGGCAAAACCAAAGCCTGAGGGATTCAACCCTGGGTTGGGGGGCTCAGACTTTTGGCTTCAGCCCCAGGACCCAACAAGTCTAATGCCAGCCCTGGTGACCCCATTAAAACAGGGTCACAACCCACTTTGCGGTCCTGACCCACAGCTTGAGAACCACTGCTCCATGCTGAGGGGGGAGAGTTTTCCTGTTGGTGTAGTCAATCCACTTCCCCAGGAGGTGGCAGCTCTGTCATGGGGAGAAGCTATATCGGTGGGTGTGCAAGCTGTGGTGTTTACCACATTAAAGAAGTTTAATCAAACCCCATTTTTAAAACCACCTGTGGTCTGGGAATGGCAAAGGAGCTCGATGAAGCAGGGTCTGTCTGTTGTGTATTTGGTTGTCATGGGTTTTGTTACTATGGCAACTGAGTTAGACTATTAAGGGATAGCTCAGCCGGTTTCAACCGGCTGAGTGAGCTCTCTGTATATCTGTAAATAAAATGGAGGTTTTGGTTAGCTGCCTGCTCTCTGGCCTCAAGTGATTGCTTCCTACACCGGCTGCCCCAAGGATATAACACTGGCGACGAGGATGGGATTCCGGTGCTGCTCCAGTAACAGAAGGAAGTAGAAATTAAGGTAAAGAACAAACAAACAAAAGCTGCTTGTTTGCACTGACTGTGAAAGTGAAACTAAAAATCATGGCTACTCTGACCAGGCCCCTGGAGCCTTTTGATGAGAATACAGAGCAGTGGCATGTGTATACTGAGCGTTTTGAGCTTTTTGGTATTGCAAATGACATTACAGAAGCGAAGAAGGTGCCAATATTCTTAACTGTTGTAGGGGCTAAAACCTACTCTCTGCTACGCAGCTTACTACACCCTGTTAAGCCTAAGACTAAATCTTACAGTGACATTGTGGAAATCCTGGGGTCTCATTTCTCCCCAAAACCACTGGTAATTGCTGAAAGATATAGGTTCCACAAAAGAGACCAAAAGGAAGATGAAACAGTTGTACAATTTGTAGCCATTTTAAAAAAGCTAGCAGAACACTGTGAATTTAAAGAGATGTTAAATGATGCCCTGCGTGACAGGTTAGTGTGTGGCCTCTGCAGTGAAGCTATACGGAAGCGCCTACTGACAGAGGCTCAGCTTACATTACAGAAGGCTGTTGATATTGCTGTCTCCATGGAACTGGCTACAAGGGAGGCACAATACATCGGTGTATCCCCTAGGGTGCAAAAAGTGTCAGAAGAACTGACCCACAAAACGGTGCAGAGTCAAGAATGTTACCGCTGTGGTAAGCTGGGTCACCAGGCATCAGAGTGCTGGTGTAAGGACCTGGTGTGTCGACACTGTGGCAAAAAGGGACACATTGAGTATGCCTGTAAACAAAAGAAAAAGAGGCCTGTGGTCTGGCCGACAAAAAGAGGAACCTTGCATACCCTAGAGCAGACCCAGGATGATCAAGGTGACACCTCCTCACAAGACGAAGTGCCACTGCATGTTTTGTCTTTGGCAGCGGGCTCACATGAATACTGGGTAACCCCCTTATTGGAGGGCAAACCTATACGCATGGAACTAGACACCGGTGCAGCTGTCTCGCTGGTTCCTGAGACTGTGTATAAGGAAAAGCTACAGCATCTTCCGCTTAAGGCAACTAAAACTGTTCTGAAGACGTATACAGGTGAAGCTGTGCCCATGTTGGGCACTATTGATGTTAAGGTGGAGCTCAATGGACAGGCGGCTAAATTGCCACTGTTTGTGGTGAGAGGTGACTACCCAGCCTTAATGGGTAGGTCTTGGCTTGGGAAGATTCAGCTGAACTGGGCAGAAGTGCACCGGATGACTAAAGAAGAAACCAGTCTAACCCCTATACTAAGGAAACATGCTGCTGGTTTTGGAGATGATTTGGGAAGTATGAAGGGAATCACTGTGACATTGAACATTAAACCTGGCAGTCCACCAAAATATCTGAAAGCCCGAACTGTGCCATATGCCATCAGGCCAAAAGTTGAAGCAGACCTGGAGCGCCTGGTCACCAATGGAGTCCTAATACCAGTTACCCATAGCTCATGGGCCACTCCTATCATTCCAATAGTGAAGAAAGATGGCTCTCTCCGGATTTGCGGTGATTTTAAAGTCACTGTCAACCCAGTGTTGTGTGCAGAGCAATACCCGCTTCCCCGCATCGATGACCTCTTCGCAGGCCTGGCTGGGGGACAAAAGTTCAGTAAGATTGATCTGAGTCAAGCATATTTACAGATGCACGTCGATGAAAAGTCCCAAGAGCTGTTGACTATTGTGACTCATAAGGGGCTTTATCGATACTGTCGCCTACCCTTCGGAATCACATCGGCTCCCGCCCTGTTCCAGAGGGCTATGGACCAGATCTTGTGTGGCTTGTCAGGAGTTCAGTGCTATCTGGATGATATCCTGGTCACTGGAAGAAATGAAGAGGATCACTTAAAGAATTTAGAGGCTACCCTACAAAGACTGGAAGAGTATGGCCTACGAGTTTGCAAAGACAAGTGTGAATTCTTCAAGCCCTCTGTTGAATATTTGGGACACATCATCGATTCTGCAGGTCTTCATAAGGCCCCTGCAAAAGTTAAAGCTATTGTGGAGGCTCCCCCACCTCGAAATGTAAGCCAGCTGCGCTCATTTCTAGGACTACTGAACTATTATGGGAAGTTCATCTCACAGTTAGCCACACTGCTAAAACCACTTCATGAGCTCCTTGGGCAGAACAAGGCCTGGAAGTGGACTGAAGCCTGTGATGTTGCATTTAACAAAGCTAAGGATGCATTGTTAAATTCTGAAGTTCTAACGCACTTTGATCCATCCTTACCCCTGCAATTGGCCTGCGATGCTTCCCCTTATGGAGTGGGAGCGGTCGTGTCACACATTATGCCTTCGGGAGAAGAAAGACCTATTGCTTTTGCTTCACGCACTCTAAGCAAAGCAGAAACTAACTACGCCCAAATCGAACGTGAGGCATTAGGAATTGTTTTTGGAATTAGGAAGTTTCATCAGTACCTGTTTGGGCGAAAGTTTACTCTTCTTACAGACCATCGACCTCTGACATCAATTTTTGGACCCTACACAGGCATTCCCCCATTAGCTGCTAGTCGTATGCAACGTTGGGCATTGATACTTTCTGCACACACATATGAAATCAAATATCGGAAATCCACTCTGCACGGCAATGCAGATGGCCTCTCAAGGTTGCCTTTACCGGTCAAACATCAAGATAGTGCCCAAAAGGAAATCTTCTACTTTGAACAGGTAGAGAATACAGCCATCACTGCTACTCAGATAAAGAAGGCAACCCGCGTTGACCCAGTATTATCCCAAGTTATGGACCTGGTGATGCATGGAAAATCTCGACAAACCTCTCCGGTCTCACCCGACCTTGTTCCCTACATGTCCAGGCGGACGGAGTTATCGGTCCAATCTGGTTGTTTGTTGTCGGGGAGGCGTGTCATTATTCCACCACCCCTGAGATCACAGATGTTAGAACAGCTACATTCCGGTCACTGTGGAATAGTGCGCATGAAGGAAATTGCACGAAGCTATTTTTGGTGGCCTAGATTGGACAGTGCTATTGAAGAGAAGGCAAAAGCTTGTATGTCATGTCAGGGTGTAAGAAATGCACCCCAGTGGGCACCCCTACACCCATGGGACTGGCCTGAAAACCCGTGGCAACGTATTCATGTTGACTTTGCTGGCCCCCTTGAAGGAAGCATGTTCTTGGTGGCAGTAGATGCCCATTCTAAATGGCCAGAAGTCTCTATAATGCAGTCCACTACTGCAGAGAGTACTATCCAAAAACTACGAGGACTCTTTAGTCGTTTTGGTCTGCCAGAACAACTTGTGAGCGACAACGGACCGCAGTTCGTCTCTCAGGAGTTTCAAAATTTTATGAAGGCAAATGGGATACACCACATCACGTCAGCACCATATCATCCGTCCACCAACGGATTAGCTGAAAGATTTGTGCAGACAATGAAAAACGCTTTGAAATCAGCAAAGGGACAACACTCTATTCAAAAGCGTCTGGATACCTTCTTACTTTCCTATAGAAACACACCTCATGCTACGACCCAGGCTTCCCCAGCCTTTCTAATGATGGGACGACAGCTGCGCACTTGCTTTGATCGCTGAAACCTTCTGAACCCAGACAAACTGTGCAACGTCAGCAGCAATATCAAGTCATCAGACAGGCACCCAGAGCAAAAGACCGAACCTTTAGCCCAGGACAGCCAGTTTTGGCTCGGAATTATACTTCCAGAGCTAAATGGGTCCCGGCCACAGTCATCACTCAAACAGGACCTGTTTCCTATACAGTCCGGACTGCAGAGAATCTTACCTGGCGGCGACATGTAGATCAGCTGTTGCCAGGTCATGCCAGTCTTCAGGACCCATCTGCAGTTGAGGGGTCTGACTTCACCCCTCCTGGTGAGACACCGAATCATGAGTCACCTGTTCCTGACTGTTCTCCTCCATTACTGCCGGCAGCTGAGATACCCCTTTGCCCAGCACGAGCTGATACCACCTCCTCACCTATTCGTGCTGCGGACCCTGAGCCCCTAGTACTTTCGGGTGCAACAACACCAGGAGTTCGCCGTAATCCACCTAGAGACAGAAGGCCTCCTCATTGGCTGGATCTTTAGTTAGGGCGAACCCATGGTTATGGGGCAAAATAATCCCCAGGGTTTAGCCGGGAATGGAGGCAGTCTACCCTCCTTCTCTAGTTTAGTGTGTGTTTTATTTAGGGGATGTTCTTATTAGGGGGGGAGGAATATGTTGTGTATTTGGTTGTCATGGGTTTTGTTACTATGGCAACTGAGTTAGACTATTAAGGGATAGCTCAGCCGGTTTCAACCGGCTGAGTGAGCTCTCTGTATATCTGTAAATAAAATGGAGGTTTTGGTTAGCTGCCTGCTCTCTGGCCTCAAGTGATTGCTTCCTACACCGGCTGCCCCAAGGATATAACACTGTCCTTCAAAGTCCTGGAGATCACGATTCCATGCTCCTGTTGTAATGGGGGTATAGCTCAGTGGTAGAGTGTTTGATTGCAGATCAAGTGGTCCTTTGTTCAAACCCAGGTGCCCTCTTAAAGAAAAGAAAAACATTTTCATTTCCATTCTCCATTATGTTCAGGAGCTCCACCATACGAGGATGCTTGAAATGAATGTGAATACTCAACATTTTGCTGTCCAAATGCATAAAAACCTAGCAAAGCTGTCCATCTGCTGAAATCAGTTCCAATCCTCTAAGTGTTTAGTTTATGTTTTCATCAATTAAACAAAGGTATCATTCCCTGAAGCAGAGCACAAGTCTGAAATACAGGCAGCATAGAGCTAATATTCATAATGTCAACTACAAAAAAAACGATACACATCTAGAGATCACTCACTCATGCCCGTCACCCCAATCGGGGTATGGGCCACCAACCACAGATCTCCAGAGTCTTCTATCCTGGGCCATTCGCTCTAGCTGGTTCCAGGTATAGCCCATTTTTTTGCTATCAGCCTGAAGGTCGCGTCACCAGGTATTTCTTGGACGGCCTCTTTTCCGCTTGCCTTGGGGGTTCCACCGCAGTGCCTGTCTGGTGATGTTGGTTGGCTGCTTGCGTAGTGTATGTCCTATCCAGCCCCACCTTCTCCTTCTAATTTCTTCCTCTGCTGGGAGTTGACGGGTCCTCTCCAAGAGGTGGATGTTACTGATGGTGTCTGGCCAGCGGATCTGGAGAATCCTTCTGAGACAGCTATTAATGAAGGTCTGGATCTTCCTGGTGGTTGTTTTGGTTGTCCTCCAGGTTTCAGCTCCATACAGTAGGACTGATTTCACGTTGGAGTTGAACAGTCGAATCTTTATTGCCAAAGACAGCTCTCTGGAGCTCCAGATGTTCTTGAGCTGTAAGAAGGCTGCTCTTGCCTTACCAATCCTTACTTTGATGTCTGCGTCTGTGCCACCCTGCCGGTCGATGATGCTGCCTAGGTAGGTGAAGGACTGCACTTCTTCCAGGGGGCGTCCATTCAGTGTGACTGGGTCGTTGCTGATGGAATTGATCCTAAGGATCTTGGTCTTGTCCTTGTGGATGTTGAGGCCAACCTGTGATGACGTGGCTGCCACTACGTTGGTCTTCTCTTGCATCTGCTATTTACTGTGCGAAAGGAGTGCAAGGTCGTCGGCAAAGTCCAGGTCATCAAGCTGGGTCCACAACGTCCACTGGATTCCATTCCTACGCTCGTAAGTGGATGTCTTCATAATCCAATCTATGACTAGGAGAAAGAGAAGTGGTGACAACAAGCATCCTTGTCTGACTCCGGTTCGCACCTGGAAGCTGTTTGTGAGCTGCCCTCCATGGATCACTCTACAGTGTATGCCGTCGTATGAGTTCTTGATCAAGTTGACCACCTTTGCTGGGATGCCATAGTGCCGAAGGAGCTTCCAGAGGGTCTCTCGATCCACGCTATCGAATGCTTTCTCATAGTCAACAAAGTTGATGTACAATGAGGAGTTCCACTCCATAGACTGCTCGACTATAATGCGGAGCGTTGCTATCTGGTCCGTGCATGATCTGTTCTGCCGGAAACCTGCCTGTTCATCTCGTAGCTGTGGATTGACGGCATCCTTCATTCTCTCTAAGAGGACTCGGTTGAAGACCTTCCCTGGCACCGACAGGAGTGTGATTCCTCTATAGTTGGCACAGTTGCTGAGGTCTCCTTTCTTGGGGATTTTGATGAGGTATCCCTCTTTCCAGTCAGCCGGAATCACTTCTTCTTCCCATATCTTCTCAAAGAGGGGGTACAGCATTTCCACTGAAGCATCCAGGTCTGCTTTCAGGGCCTCTGCTGGGATATCGTCAGGTCCAGCCGCCTTCCTGTTCTTCATCATGGTGATGGCTTTTCTGATCTCGTCTCTGGTTGGTTTATCGCAATTGATTGGGAGGTCCTCGTTGGCTGGGTCGATGTCTGGTGGATTAGGTGGTGCTGGTCTGTTCAGGAGTTCCTCAAAGTGCTCTGCCCATCTGTTCATCTGTTGTTCTATTCCTGTTATAGACTTTCCCTGCTTGTCTTTAACGGGACGTTCTGGCTTGCTGAACTTTCCAGACAGTCGCTTGGTAGTATCGTACAGCTGTTTCATGTTACCGCTGTATGCTGCCTGCTCTGCTTCGGCTGCCAGTCCATCCACATAATCTCTCTTATCCTTCCTAATATTCCTTTTCACTGCTCTGTGGGCTTCAGCATACTCTTTTTGAGCTTTGGCCTTTGCTGCTCTAGTCCTGCTGTTGTTGACTGCTGCCTTCTTCTTCTTTCTGTCTTCTATCTTAGTCAACGTCTCTGTTGTGATCCACTCTTTCTGCTGGTGTTTCTTAATTCCAAGCACTTCCTGGCATGCTGACCTAAGTGTCTCTCTCACTTTCTGCCATCTGTTGAGTACACTGTCTTCCTCTTCCTCAGACCGATCCTGTAGTACTGAAAACTTATTCTTCAGCGTCAATCCAAAATCTTCCTGGGTCTTATGGTCCTTCAGAAGGCTGACGTTGTACTTCACTCTTCTGTCTGACGCGTCTATCCAGTTCTTCTTCAGCTTCAGCTTCAATCTGGCCACCACTAAGTGATGGTCGGACGCCACATCTGCTCCTCTTCTAACTCTAACGTCCTGCAAGGATCTTCTGAACTTCTTGCTAATGCAGACATGGTCGATCTGGTTTTCTGTCATGCCTGCTGGCGATACCCAGGTACTCTTGTGGATCCGCTTGTGAGGAAAGATGCTGCCTCCTATGACCAGGTTGTTAAGTGCACACAGATCCACAAATCTCTCTCCATTCTCACTCATCTCTCCCAGAGCGTGGGTCCCCATGACTTGTTCGTATCCTGTGTTATCAGGTCCAATTTTGGCATTAAAGTCTCCCATAAGGATGGTAATGTCTTTGTCTGGGAGAGTCTCTAATATTTTCTGGAGTCTGTTGTAAAAGTAGTCTTTGCCCTCCTCTTCACTGTCATTGGTTGGAGCGTAGCACTGAACAACATTCATCTTAATCCTCTTCATTTTAGTTCTGAAGGATGCTGTGATGATCCTGGGACCATGTGCCTCCCAACCAATCAGTGCTCTCTGTGCGTGCTTGGACAACATGAAGCCTACTCCCTGTGTGTGGGGTGCGTCGCTCTCTTCATGTCCTGAATACAGTAACAGCTCTCCTGTCAACAGTCGTCTCTGTCCAGCTTGCGTCCATCTTGTCTCACTAATGCCTAGTAGGGTCAGGTTGTTGCTCCTCATCTCTGCTGCAACCTGCGCCGTCTTTCCTGACTCGTACATGGTCCTCACGTTCCATGTGCCGATGGTAATCCTCCTGGTTGTAAGAAGGGTGATCGGCTTAGTTGCTTCCTCGCGGCTTTCACCACCCAGCGTCATGCATCTTCGAGTTGAAGACCCTTCTTTTTCCAGGCTAAAAGTCTCTGTTAACTCTATTGTTGGCGTTTCTGTAGCAAGCTGATTTTTTACGGGGTGGAGTTGCTAGCCCCACACCCAACCCTCCTCCTTTACCCTGACTTGGGACAGGCAGATGGCCCCAAAGGACCTCTCTGGTGGAGTTACATCTAGAGATAGCATCATTATAATCAGCCGATCAGAACCTCTCCATAGACCCCTTACACGACCACTTCTCTGTAATATTGGCTGCAAATATAGAACAGTGGTCGCAACAGTGAGCTACACAGTTACAGATTATGTCAATAACGTCACAGGAGGTGACACGGCATCAGTGAGACTGATACTGGAATACTGCCTCCAGTTCTGGTGTCCTCGTTTGAAAAAGATGTTGTGAAATTGGAGCTGGGGCAGCAAAGAGCCACCTAATGTTCTGAGGACTAGAAAAAATACCTTCTAGGGAGCTATTGAAAGAGCTCAACCTGTTTAGCTTATCAAAAGAAGATTGAAAGGTGACTTCACTGAAGTGTTGAAGTGCCTTAATGGAGAGATAAGATTGGGTATTAAAGGGCTCTTGAATCGAGCAGAGAAAGGCATAACAAGACCCAATGGCTGGAAGGTGAAAAGAGACAAATTCATATTACAAATAAGGCACAAAAATTCAACAGCGAGGATGATTCACCACAGGAACAAGCTACCAAGGAAAGTGGTGGATTCTCCATCTCCTGATGTCATTTCATGAAGACTAGATGCCTTTCTGGAATGTGTTTGCCTCAAAAGTAGCTCTTGTGTCCTACAGGAGGCCTGTGATATGCAGGGGGTCAGATTAGATGCTCTAATGGTCTCTTCTGGCCATAAAGTCAACTAATTTCTGAAAAACTGAGTGTAGCATTGGGAGCAGCGTCTGATGTTTCCCTGTCTAGCCGGCTTGCTGCCTAGAACGAACGCTCCTTGAGTGGGGTGGTCCCCAGGGAGCAGCTCAAACCTGCAAAGTGCCTGGCCAGGGGCAGGACATTAGCCCAGCAAGGGAGGGGTGCGTCAGTGACATCACAAAGGCCTTTGGCAGGACCTCAGCCTATTGGTCCAAGGTGGTGGGGAGGTGGTGACCTCACAGAGAGATGCTGACATCAGCCAGGCAGGACAGGGGCGAGGGGCCAGGGAAACCTCAGAGACCCCTGTGGCTTTGCTTCAGCAAGTCTCCTTCTCCAGGTCTCTCTTTGAGGACTGAGAGAGTATTCGGGTTCACGGACGTGAGCGCCAGGAGGAACCTCTTTCGAGTTTTCTCCTTCCCTTTCAGTGATTTTACTAGAAAACAGCTGTCCCTGTTTAGAAGGTAAGAGCCTCCTGGAGGTTTGAAACCTGTTCAGTCTGATCCATCTGGTGACAGTTGAATTCTAGGCATGGAAAACACGAGCTTAAGGAGGCAGAATTTTATTCTGCACCTGGGATTTTGTCCCTTAGAATCACTGGGGACATTGGGGTTTGTCCTTTTTGTTTCACCTTTTGTCCTTTCTCCTGTTCCCCTCTCAACACCAGGAGAGGGGTGTGTGTTGCGGGAGAGTGCTCAAAATGTGGGGCTGAACTAGTGCTCGGGCAGTGATCCCCACCAGTGACCTGGGCCATCCTTTGGGCTCTCTGGTGAGAACCCTCAGCCTCCTGTCCTCAGTCTGTACCCTGATTGGCTGAGCAGGGAGTTATTGACAGGGAGGAGACTCAGGTCCTTGTTGTTCTCTTTTAAGACCAAGTAAATAAGTCAGAACCAGTTCTATGTTTGATGAATTTTGCTGCTTCTGGGCCAAAGCCGCCTACTCCTCGGGCACATTTGTCCCCCTCTCCACTCTCAGCATGAGGTTTCCGCTACCATACTCCCTCCCCCTCCCTTTCCTGTTGATAGCAGCCAAGGGAATGCTGGGAAATTTGGTTCTTTCCCTGCTCCAGGGCTGGCTCTATAGGCAGGGAGCTAACCAAGGAACTACAGCTCTCAGGGCTCCCTGTTGGTTCTCCGCTCCCAGGCTCGATCCCTGCCGGCTGCCGCCCCTGCAAATGGGCTGCTCCAGGCACCTGCTTGCTTTACTGGTGCCTAGAGCCACCCTGACCCTGTGCCCCTGCCCGGAGCCTGCATCCAGCACCCAAACTCCATTCTAGAGCCTGCACCTGACTCCATCCCAGAGCGCAACCTCTCAACCATCCTACACTCCAATCCCCTGCCCCAATCCAGGGCCTGCACCCCAGACCTCCTCCCCCCACTCAAACTCCCTTGCAGAGCCTTAGGCAAGTGTGGGGAAGAGTTCGGGGGGGTGGGGGCAGGCTCTGAGTGGTCTGGGCACCACCAAAACTTCTACAAACCTGCTGCCTCTGATACTTGGGGCGGGGTGAGGACGCGAGCGGCGAGTCGGTGGATGGAGCGGGGGGGCGCCATTTTCAGTATTTTAATGTTTGGTACTGCAGTGATCGACTGCTGTGTGCAGTAATATAGTGACCCCTGGGGGGTCCATACTCGGGGGGGTGAGGAGGTCAGCTGCGAGTCAGCGGATGGAGAGGGGCAAATCTCTCAGATTCAAAATCGGGGACAGTGTCTGTTGGTCCTTTTTGCTGCTTTTCTCTGGGCTGGGGGTTGTCCCAGTGCTGCACAGAGGGGGTTCCCACAGGAAGGTGCTTGCTCCTAACCCCCGAGGCCGTCAGTGTGTCGGCTCTTCTCTAGCCAGCCCACTTGCCAAGTCTGATTGGCCTTGGTCGGGCTCCCAGCCCCTCTCCAAGGGGTGCAGCTGTCTGGAGGTGCTGCCTTCCTCAGTCCCACCTCATTCACTCCACAGGGCGACTCATTACCAAGTGGGGGGAAGATCTTATTCTACTTCTAGCAAAAAGACATTTTTCTATTACCTTAATTACACTACCTTAGGGGCCCCCATAACATATTACCAAGGTTCAATACAAAGTCATAGGCAAGTTATACAAAAATGCATAATGCAGAGATTTATCTACAACTGCATTGAGTGACTGCTGTGTGCAGTAATATGGTGACCCCTGGGTCTTTGAATGAGGCTTTATACTGGGGGGCGGGCGAGTCGGAGGCGAGCGGGTGGGCAAGTGGCGGGTGGGCACAGAGGTGAGCAGTGAGCCAGCAGGGCTCAAGGGGCAGGGATGGGGGTTTCTGGCTGGGGAGGGAGGAGGTGAAAGGAGGCGAGTGGTGGGTGGGGGACTGACTAGGAGGAGATGCAGCAGGCCAGTGGGGAGCTAGGGGTTGAAGAGGGGTGTGATGATGGGGACGAGCGGGGAGGGGGCAGGTCCTATTTTACTGCTGTGATCTGGTCACCCTATGGGTGCCATTTCTTCCCCCTCCCCCCAACCTTCCTTTTTGGCCCACACCTGTTTCAGTGGGGCGGCGCTGGGGAAGGAGGGTTTGTTTCTTTGGGGCGGGCAGTGCTGAGGACGTTGTTTCCACAGGGCTGGGCAGCGCTGGGGAGGTGTTTCAAGGGGGCTGGGTGGCACAACGGGGGGAGGCACTTTTATATTCTTGCTTTGAGGGCAAAAATAGCTAGTTACGGCTCTGGGACCCCATATTGCGCTAGGTGCTGTACAATCCCTGGCCAACACTGGGACACCCAGGGGGTTCCCCTCAATCTCCCTGAGCCTCTGCAGCCCAACTTCTTCTAACTCCATCTGGATCATACACACACATACCCCGGCAAAAAAAACAAACCAAACTGGGCGGGGCAGCTCCTGGGGGCGGGGCTCTGGCACAGCCTGGGGGTGGGGCAGCTCCTGGGGGCAGGGCTCTGGCACAGCCTGGGGGCGGGGCAGCTCCTGGGGGCGGGGCTCTGGCACAGAGCAAGGGCGGGGCAGCTCCTGGGGGCGGGGCTCTGGCAGAGATGGGGCTAGTTCCCACCTCAGACAGTCCCTGGCCCGGTGAGTGCGGCAGCTGCAGCCTGGGTTGGGCTTGAAGGAGCCAGGAAGGGGCTGGAGCAGTGGGGGGCTGGTAGGAAGGAAGCAGGAAAAACAAGGAAAAGAGCCGTGGGGCAGCTCCTGGTGGCCGGGCTTTGTAAGGTACCAGACACTGCTGGTGCTGCTGCCTCCAGTGTGTGCTGGGAGCCGGGGCTGAGCTCCAGGCTGCTGCTGCAGCACCAGAGGGGGCTGCTCCAGGGACAGACTTTCACTGAAGCACTTTCTGTGCCCATCCGAGGTGGGGCAGCCCTGGGTGGGCAGAAGAGAGACTCCACACACAGGTCCCAGAAGCTCAGGGTCTCGCAGCCCCTGGGGATCTGCTCTTGGGTGGGGTCTGGACAGCGATGGAGCCCCTGCCTCATGCTGCCTCAGGTGTAGTGTGAGAAACTGCTGTGTGTAGGAATTTGCTACTTATGGTGCACTGAGCATGCTCAGTAAATCTGCTGAAGCCACTTCCCTTCACCCTGCCCTTTCTCAGAATCAGATTCTGCAGATTGCTATTTACAGGGTGTCATAAATGTATAGCTACGGGCAGTGATGAGCTGCCAAAATGCTAACAACCGGTTCCCTCCTCCTCACCCCATGAGGGGTCATGCCCCCCCGGGACTCCTGCCCCTTCCAACCCCCCCATGTTCCTTGACAGCCCCCACCCCAGGACCCGTGCCCTATCCACCCCCTTCCCTGTCCCGACTGCCCCTTGCCACCCCATCCAACCCCTTCTCTGATTCCTGATGGCACCCTGGGACCCCAACCCCATCCAACCACCCCTTTTCTCTGTCCCCTGACTGTCCCTGGAATCCCTACCCCTAACTGCCCCATCCAACCCCTGCTCCTTTCTGACTGCCTCCCCCCCGCTTGCCCCGTTCAATCCCCCTGTTCCCTGCCCTCTGACCGCTCTGACACTAATCCACCCCCCCAACTCCCCTGCCCTCTATCCAACACACCCTCCCTGTTCCCTTACCGTCCTACCTGGACCCGGGGCCAGCCCCGGGGGCCGGGCAGGCAGGAGCCGCCCCCCCCCAGCTGGACCCGACCCGGGCAGGCAGGAGCTGCGCCCCCCCCCCCCCGGCTGGACCCGACCCGGGCAGGCAGGAGCCGCCCCCCCCCGGCTGGACCCGGACCCGGGCAGGCAGGAGCCGCACCCCCTCCCACGGCTGGACCCGGACCCGGGCAGGCAGGAGCCGCGCCCCGCCCCCCGCTGGACCCGACCCCGGCAGGCAGGAGCTGCGCCGCCCGGCTGGACCTGGGGGCCGGGCAGGAGCCACTCCGCGCTGCCCGGTGAGGTCACAGCTGGACCCGGGAAGCAGGAGCCGCGCCACCCATCCCCAGGGTCCGGCCGCGACCTCGCCGGGCGGCACAGCGCCTGGAGCCCTCCCCTCCTGCTGGCGTCCCCGCTCCCCGCCCCAGCTCAAGCTCACCTGCAGGAAGCCGCTGCTTTCTTCTCAGCCCTCCCAGGAATGGTGTCCCTAGCCTCTGTTTGTCAGAGGATGGAGATGGATGGCAGGAGAGAGATCACTTGATCATTACCTGTTAGGTTCAGTCCCTCTGGGGTACCTGGCATTGGCCACTGTTGGCAGCTAGGATATGGGGTTGGATGGACCTTTGGTCTGGCCATTCTTCTGTTCTTATGAAGAGAGGGGCAAAGCACTGCAACAGAGTTTCTGTAGTGTAGTGGTTATCACGGTTGCCTAACCCGCAAAAGGTCCCTGGTTCAAAACCAGGCAGAAAAATGATGGCTTAATTTTTCCCAGCTCCTAGTGGCCTGTCCCTGCTGTTGTAGGAGCAGCAGTGATTTCTATGCTCAATAGGTCTGTTCTACTTTCCCCCCCTCCTCGCTTTTGTCTCCTCTCCCTCTCTGAATGCCTGTGAAGTGGCTTTCCCCCTCCCCCTCCCGCTCTCTCCTGCAATGCTTGTGGGATGAAGGGGCTGGTTGAACAGCTGGAAGATCAGAAGAGCTCCTAGATAGACAAGGTGTCTGGGACTCTAATTAGGCAGCGATCACACACCCAGAGCATGGACACTGCCCAAGGTCGAGTGTGACCCACCAGATGCAGCCAAGTCATCTCTAGTCGCAGGCCATGAGGAGCAGGTCCTTAAAAGGGGAAGGGGCCCTGTGCTCAGGAGTCACTCACAAGCTTGTACCTCCAGTGAATGCCCTTCGCCCCGACCGCCTGGCCAGTGGTTCGCTGCATTGCAGTTCATTGTGCCTCAGGAAGACTTACCTTCATCGCACTGTCCATCACGGCGCTGTGGGACACTTACCTGGCAGAATCCTGTGCCTGCCTCTTGGCTTCCCAGGGATGGCTACTTGCAGCCCAGGAGAAGAAGGATGGTTCTGGTGAAAGGAAGACAAGCAAAGCTCTGGGAGGAAATTTGGGTGTGGGCTCTGCGCTGGGGGTGGGGGTGGGAGTGGGGTGCAGGAGGGGTGGTGCAGCTCCCAAAGTGACCGGTACACACAACCCTCTGGCAGCAGCTCCTAGATGAGTTGGGCCAGGGGATCTCCATGTGCTGCTGTCTGCAGGTGCTTCCCCCAGAGCTCCCATTGGCTACAGTTCCTAGCCAATGGGAGCTGCAGAGTCGGTGCTCGGGGCAGGGGCAGCACGTGGAGACACTCCCCCCACCCCAGGGGATGCTGGGACATGCCAGCCACTTCTGGGAGCGGCACGGAGGGATGGAGGTAGAGTGGGCAGGGAGCCACCTTAGTGCTGCTGGCACATCTCTGCACACCCATTGGGGAGGGGAGCAGAGGGCCTCCATATGCTGCCTGGGGTAGGGGCAGAGCATGGAGCTGCCTCCCCTCCCGGGTCTATTACAGGAGTGGGTGGGTGGGGTCTTTTGGCCTGCAAGGTGCAGCAGGTCAGACTAGATGATCACACTGGTCCCTTCTGACCTTAAAGGCTCTGAGTCTAAAAGGGAGAGGGAAGTAAAGGAATTTAAAAAATAAATAAACCAAGCATTGTAATACCAGGATGACTCCAACTGCTCATTATATAGTCCCACCCCTTTCTTCCTCCACTGGGTGTTTAATGACCTGTTGGGATTTGGGATACTGATTCTCTCATTCCATTGATAAACTGAAACAATGTGAATGAAATTAAACCAATTCCCACTGGAAGAATCATCACATCATTGCACTAGCTGGGAATCAAACCTAGGTCAACTGCTTGGAAGACAGCTATGCTCACCACTATACCACCAATGATTTTTCACACTTAGTGTCTGGTCACCCTATTGCTCAGCATGAGGCAAATGTCTCTGTGGTCTCTGCCATTCATCGTGGGGAGTTTCCCCACTGATAACAGTTCTTGCTGGGTCGGGGATGGGAGAGAGAAGAGGCCTTTATTCTGTTTCATTCCTCTCCATTTTCTGTTCCTCCCCTTCCCTTCCAGGGTCCTCCCTTCCATTTCAGACTGTGCAGTGACACCCTCCCCACACCCAGGACTCTGGAGCCTCTGGAGCAGCACGATCCCATGAGATCCTCAGTGACCAAGGGTCTTTTCCAACTTCCAGGAGACCCAGCTTGAGTCTAAAGGAAGCTCTGTTCCTTCCTGGGGATCCTCTCTCCCTTCATGGAGATCAAGATCATGAAGCCTTTGCCTTGCCTCCTGGGTCTGAATTAATGTCCCATTTCCCACTATGTGCTCGAAAGAAACAAATGTTTCTAACCCAGGTGAGCGACGTTAATTCAGCTGGAACCCTTCACCCACATTCCTTAGGAGATACAGACTCTCTGTGACACAGACTGACTGGGGTTCATCTCTGCATGTCCCCAATGGGGAAGGAAAGACACTGAGGGGGAAGGAAGAAGATGGGCAGAAGGAGTCAAATGGGGCTAGACCAGAATAGGACATTTTCTGCCTGTTAAAATGTACTAGACTCTAATTGCTTAAAACAAAACAAAAATCCACCAGCTTCTGTTTGAACCATCAGCTTTTCACAGAGCAGCCATAGTGGTGAAGCACAGACACACATAACCACCTACAGCCCAAGTTTGTCTAAGAAGCACCTATAGTGGCTCATGCAGGGGGAAATACAACTGTGGGTGTGAGTTCAGGCCTCACCCAGCGCGTTGGTTTTCATTAGCCACGGAGCTTCCCCCACTTCCTTTGCCCAATTCACATGGAAAGTGCCATAGGAGGGTGATGAGAGTAAATTCTAAACTCTGAAATGCGGAGGTTGGCCCAGAGATTGGGATCAGGGGTTTGAAGAGAAAAAGCTCTAAGAGTATAAAACCAGACAGTCTCCAGGGGCAGGTCCGGTACAACGCCTCAACAAGGAACCATTCGGGGGAGGGGGTTTCACTTCCTCTGTTCAATGTCCTGAGAGGTATTTGAAGATGAAGATAACACCAGGGCTAACAGGTGACTGGCACGTCCTGGGTTAAAGAAAGGGACCTGGGTTACTAGTCGGAAGATTTGCGTTACCGTTACTGTCTGACCCCCCTTCAGTGCGGAGCAGGTGTGTATGTTGCTGTGTGGAACACAGAGACTCCTGGAGAGCAGGGGCAGCTGTTTCCATGGCAGAGAGCCTGGCACTTAGGAGACTTTCTACACTTGCTGTTTTGAAGCAATTCAGTAAAATAACAGAGGAGCTACAATGTCTGGTCCAAAATTTCAGCCGCCCCTGGTGCAAAAACGCTATTTTAGGATCTACATCGGAGCCTCCCGGCACTAGGACACCTGGCCAGAGAGCTCAGTGGGGTCGTAACAGCGGCTGACTCTGAGGGTCCCGGGCTAAATCCACTTGCAGGGGAAAGCATGTTGATTTATTTGATGGATAATGAGCACCAGCTACCAGGGGAGAAGCCCTGAGAGTCGCTGCCACTCCAGCTGCTGCTAGGGCAGGGGGGAGCCCCAGGGGGCCAGCTGCTGCTCTGGCCACCCCAGAAGAGCTGCCAGAGGCCACCAAGCTGTGGCTGCTCCTGCTGCCCTCGGGACCACTGGTCAAGTGGTCCCCAGGGCCAGCCGCATTGGCCGCTGCTTGGGCGGTCCCTGGAGCCAGTTGATTGAGTGGCCCTGGAGTCAGCCACTGTGCCCACTGCAGAAGTCACGGAGGTTGCAGGAAGTCACAGAATCCGTCACTTCCACCACTTCCGTGACAGACACGGAGACAAACCCCTCCCTGCTGTGACTGCAGTTCCTGGAAGGAAAGAGAGGAACAGAAAGTGACAAGAGAAAGAAAAAGAGAGATTCCCTGTCACCTCTCTCCCTGCTGCCTCCCCCCTTGTATTCTGTAACCCCATTTCACTGGGTTCCCTGTGCTGGTGCCATGGGGGTGACACTAGAGTTCTGGGGATTTGGGGGGGCTCTTCATTTCTCAACATTTCATCCAAATTTGTCTTTGGGCTGAAATTTCTCCTGTTAGGCCTCTCAGTCAGAGCTGTACCCCACCCTGTTTGCGGGGTGGGGGGGAGACGGGAGATGTAAATTGCAGAGCAGGCACAGAAGTCGCTCATAAAGGGTCATATTGATCTGGTGACTGGTTCTGACCGGGGTCACATGTCCTCTGACACAGGCTCATGTGCAGAACATGGGAGCTCTGGCTTGTCCTAAATGCTGTAGACTGTGAGTTCCTGGGAAAGGGCAGGGGACAGGGAGCAAGAGGAGAGAGGCAGAGACATTGGAGATGAGGAATTGGGGGGAGAAGAAGGAGAGAACAGAGAGACAATAAATGATTGAAGCAGAACAGGTGTCCCAACTCCATCTTGCTCATCACAGGTGTTCAGAGAAACAGGTAGTTGTGGGTTTTCCAGTGTCAAGTCTGAACTTTGATTCTAACAATGTGCATTGAAATATCAAGGGGATCTCCACATACCTGATCTCTTCCCCCCTCCCCTTTTTTAGTATTAATTTTTATTTTGACGTGTTTGGCTTAACCGTGATCGTCTCTTTCCCCACCTGTATTGCAATTTGGGGGTTATGTTTATTTTGCCTCCCTGTTGTTCATGTCATTATAATTGTAACAGCAAAGGAATCTGCAGGAGCAAAAACTGACTCAATACTTCATTTCCCCATCATGCCGGAACATCCTACAAACAGCTCACGCAGCTGGAATCATAACACGCAAGGCCAGGGGATGGGAGATGCAGGTTTCCAAGTGTTCTGTCTTTCTCAGATGACACATTCCAGCCCCTTGTGTGCCTCCATCCTGTATGACCTGCTGGACTTCAACACATTTATTGTTTCATTCTATAGATAATGTGATTGTAACACAATGTGACTAAAATTAAACCACTTCCAGATGAGGAAACAAAGGAGAAAAGCCATTATTGCATTGGCTGGGAATCAAACCCAGATCAACTGCTTGGAAGGCACCTACGCACACCACTATACCACCAATGCATCTGGCAGGAGTAGCTTTCCTGCAGGTTCTGTGTGCTGCCAAAGGGGGTGACACATGACCATGGAGTTAGTGAGCAGGGTGGATGGGCTGGAAGCTGCCTGACAGCTGGGAGCAGAGTTAGCATCCCAGAGTGACTGAAAGGGGGCAGAGGTGAAAACAGATCTCATTGGGAGCTGGCCCCACCCCTACCCCACCCCTAGGAGAGGGGAACTGAAGCTCAACTTCAATCACAGAAAAATCTTCCCTGAGAAGGAAGGGAACAGCTTGTTTTAAAGACCAGGTTTGTGTTTGTTCCTGCTACATACGGAGGGGCTGGGTAGTGCTGATTCCAGCCCCCAGACTCTGGGAGGATAAGGAACAAATTCAGGCTGCCAGTGACCTGCAGGAGGGAGATGATCTTTTGACAGTGACGGACGCCTCGTCCTAAAGGCCTTTGTCTGCCCCCTTCCAGTGACTGTTTGGCACAGGAATGCAGCCCCCACTCCTGGGTCTCTCCTGGGGAAATAATGTTTCTGTGCAAAACACCAAAGCTTTTAACAGAAAGGAAGAAAAGGAAATGGCCACATGATGGGACTAGGACATAAGGAATGAAACACACATGGGCGGCGAGTTATATACCCACGTGGTGCCCGGGCACCAGCAATTTTCAGAGCCCTGGGGCCCAGCTCCACCAAAGTTTGGGGCCGGGTCTCCCTTCTGGCCCCACCTGCCACCCCCCGTGCTTCCCCCGAGTGTCCCCCGGATCCCCTTGCTGGCCCCATGCATGTCCCTGGGCCCCGGAGGGAGCAGAGCGTCCCTGCCTCTTCCATGCAGCTCCATGCTGCCTCCCTGCAGCAACTGCTGCCACAGGGTCCTAGTGCCCCCCCCTTCCCAACTCACTGCCAGGGCAGACTGACTCTGAGCCTGCCCTTCCACCTCAGACCCTTCCCTTTTCCAGCGGGACTCTCCACCATCACAGCCCCCCCCCCCTGCAGTCACCACTCCTGCCCCATGCTGGGCAAGGAGACAGCCCCATCCCCCACCCCCTGTGAGGCTATAGTCAGGGGCAACAGCAGGGGAGGAGGTGCATGCAGCACCCCCCGGCACCCATCATGGGGGAGGCGAGGGAGATTCCTGGACCTGAGAAGGGCCCTAGGAGCACCTGCAGTGACAGTGGTGGGAGTGAGTGTGCTGCTGGGGGGGGGGGAATGAGGGGTTCCTCCCCCAGAGCTTGCTGATGCCAGCAGGGAAAGGGCTGGGGGGGGAGTCCTCCTTTCTGGCCCTTGTCCCGGAGCAGCCTGCCTGCACCCCAAACTCATCCCCAGCCCTGCCCCACCCCAGAGCCCACACCCCCAGTCAGAGCTTTCACCCCCCCACCACATCCTCAACCCTCTGCCCGAGCCCTGAGCCCCTCCCACACCCCAAACCTCCCATCCCCAGTTCCAGCCAGAGCCTTCATTCCCCCCCCACACCCCAACCCTCTGCCCCAGCCCTGAGCCCCCTCCAACACCACAAACCTCCCATCCCCAGTTCCAGCCAGAGTCCTCATCCCCCCTCACACCCCAACCTTCTGCCCCAGCCCTGAGCCCCCTCCAACACCACAAACCCCTCATCTCCAGCCCCAGATAGAGCCCTCACACACCCCTGCACCCCAACCCTCTGCCCTAGTCCTGAGCCCTTCCACACCCCAAACACGTTATCCCCATCCCAGACACAGCCCTCATCCCCCTGCACCCTAACCCTCTGCCCCAGCCCTGAGCCTCTCCAACACCCCAAACCCCCCAGCCTCAGACAGAGCCCTCACCCCCCACACCCCTACCCTCTGCTCTAGCACTGAGCCTCTCCCACACCCCAAACCCATCATTCCCAGCCCCAGCCAGAGCCCTCATCCCCCTGCACCCTAACCGTCTGCCCCAACCCTGAGCCCCCTCCTGCATCATGAACCCCTCATCCCCAGCCCCACCACACAGCCATCACCCCACACCCCAACCCTCTGCTATAGCCCTGAGCCCCCTCCCACACCCCAAACCTCTCATCCCCAGCCACACCCCAAACTCCCTCCCAGAACCTTGGGCAGGTGGGGGGCGGAGTTTGGGCAGGTTCTGGGCACCAACAAAATTTCTACAAACCTACCGCCCATGGAAACACAAGATGCTTCTCCCATGTGCATTGACTTTTCACCTTGTTTGTGGTGGTGTCAGGGCCAGCTTTAGGAAGTGCGGGGCCCAATTTGAACAGTTTCGACGGGGCCCCGGCAGGGATGACTTTAAAAAAAAAAAAAACACACATGTAAAACACCACGTGGGGCTTGTACTCACTGGGCGGTGCTCCGAGTCTTTGGCGGCACTTCAGCAGTGGGTCCTTCACTCGCTTCAGGTCTTCAGTGGCACTGAAGGACCCGCCGCCAAAGTGCCGCTGAAGATCCGAAGTGCCACCAGGTGAGTAAAAATTAAAAAGGCACCTCTAGCAAGGGAAGGGATTCTCACTGGGTGCGGGGCCCCTCTTAGGCGTGGGGCCCGATTCGGGGGAATTGGTGGAATAGGCCTAAAGCCAGCCCTGGGTGGTGTTGTATCCATGCTGGTCCCAGGGGTCCTCTGGGGCGCCAGGCATTAGCCACTTTCGGGAGAGTGGGCTAGATGAACTGGTCTGACTCAGTGTGGCAGTTCTTATGTTCTAACTGCTGGTTATGGAAGAGACGACCTTCCAGGCTACACAGAACTGAAGAAGGGTGCTGGGTTAGCTCCACAGCTTGTCTCTTTCACCAACAGAGGTTGGTCCTCTGCAAGCTCTTACCCTCACCCGCCTTGTCTCTCTTGGACTCTGAAAAGTGCTTTCTCTCCACTCCCCTTGGAGAGACGTTAAGTTTCCCTTTGGGCAACTATCAGGCTGAAGCAATTGTATTGACTGTGACACTAGAATTGAAGATTTAATATTATAAATAAATGAGTCTAAACCTGAGGTTCTGGTTTTCACATTGGTTTTTCTAACTCCGTTCCCAGTTCTCTTCTAGAAAGGCCTCCAGGACGCCTGCCCAGCCCAGCAAAAGTGGCAAGGAGAAAGCCCACACTGCTGCTCTTTCAGGTAGTTGAAGGCTGCTATCAAATCCCCCCTCACTCAGTCAGTCCTCAGTCTGTGGCAGTGCATAGGATTCTTCCGTCCTAAGTGCAGGACTCTGCACTTCTCCTTGTTGAACCTCCTCAGATTTCTTTTGGCCCAATCCTCCAATTTGTCTAGGGCACTCTGGACCCAAACCCTGTACTCCAGCGCTTGGGTTCTTTACATGCTTTCACAGAGCAAAGAGCACATGTTCCATGATTTCATAGGGCAGAGTTTTGTGCTATCAGGAGCTTTCCCTGTGTGGATTTGACAGGTGGATCAACACAGAGACACATTGTGACCCTTCTCAGGGTGCTGAGGACTGTGAGTCTCCTTGTTGCCACCTGCCACAAGGAAGAGGGAGTTTTGCATTTGGCAGCTGGATGTTAGTGACCAAACTCACCAGCCTGCTGGAACTCAAGGACCCTCCTCTGAGCTACAGCAGACACCTTAACCCTTGAGTTCCTTCAATGTGTCCCCCTCTGGGGTCCAGCCCGGATCACCAGATACCTGGTGAAATCCCAGATCCTCTCTTGCCCAAGTATCCCAGGTTACCAGTTTTACTGTGGACCATTGCTACTGTATCTCACACAGCACTTGAGTACAGTTATCGAACAAGCAAAAAATTTATTTCACAACGGATAGAGATTTAAACAAACAAACGTGAGTGATGGAAACCAACTGTTACCAACTAAACAAAGGCAGAAAGTGATAGAATAGAAAGGCCAGCACAAAAAACAGAGAGAGGAACAATAAGATACTAAAAGGACAATGGTTGGAACTCTCCATTTCTCTCAGTCTTTGGACTGATGGGTAGTAGAGCTGTAGCAACAGCTGAGGAACCAGGGTAAATTACATCTAAGGTTTGAGCTGCTAGTGAAGCATTTTCCACACTCACGGCATTCCTAGGGGCTCTCTCCTCCGTGGATTGTTTGATGCCTAATAAGGTGCGAACTGCGATTGAAGCTTTTCCCGCACTCAGTGCATTCATAGGGCCTGTCCCCTGTGTGGATTCTCTGATGTTGAGAAAGGGCCGAGCTGTGAGAGAAGGTTTTTCCACACTCAGTGCATGTATTTTTTCTCTTTCGCCTGAGGATATCCTGCTGTGTTGTGGTTTCCATGAGGATCTTCTGAGTTCCCCAAGAAGAAATAAATTTATCCACTTTCTTCCCTGGCTGGTTTCCTTGATCTGTTTTTGGTCTGTGCTGAATCTCCCAGGATTTTCCCTGCTCATGACTCCTGGACACATTCCTTTTCGATCTTTGCGATAATGCTCTGTTTTTACCCACTGGCTCAACATTTTCAGGCTGAGAATTCTGCTCCTCTTTCTCACATGCTATTGCATCACCAGCTGTGACAGAGACAGAAACCTCAGACAGGGATGGAAAGGGGAAGACCAAATGAAAACAAGTGCTGAAGACAGGTCAAATAAAAATCAGGAGCTGAACTCCCCCAAACTCTTCCCCCAAATAGGAGAGAGGAGGGGGATGAATTCATATCCCATCCAAATACGCAGGGGGAAGGGAGGAAGCTACTGCCTGGTGTCTGCTAGGATCTACAGGAAGCCATGAACTATATTTACCCTGAGGACACGACTCCTGCTAGGGACAATAATGAACTGAGAGACCTCCCCAAGGGCTTTGTTGCGCATCCCAGATGTTTCCTTCAGGCACTTACAGATTCTGAGGTGGTTTAATGTTTCCTCACCTGTGCAGGGAGTTCTCAGGATCTCTCTTTCCTCTGAACCCTGGAGGTCTGGGACCCATGGCTCTTCCCCTTGTTCCAGCTGGGAGATCACATCACGCTGGAAAACTAGAAACCCTGCTCAGATGAAAGAAAACAAAGGAGTTCAGTTGATTTCATAAGACTTGGTCATAAAAAAAACATTCTATTCATTTAACTTCAGTGCTTAGTGTGACCTGGTGGGCCAGGGGCAGTTCTCACTGAAAATGCCAAGATCAGGGCAGGCTGAAAAAGGGAGAGCAGATGCTCCCAAAACTGCTGGTTAACACTGAAGTTAAACTCACCGACCAGTCACCAACTGTGCTTCTGATCACCCACGCGGGTAATCGAGAAGCTGAAAAAAGAAATCACACGGCCCCCTTTATTGCATCCCTGTTCTCTGACTCCTAATCAGCAGCTAGGTCCAGTACAGTGAGAGGTTATTTAAAAACTCTGCTCACATAAACAAAGTGTTCCTCTGACCCCAAAGGGTCAACCACATCACCAGGTCAGTATAGGTTTGGATATTACCCAAAATTCCATCCTTCCAGCCAATCCTTTAACATCTAAACTAAAGGTTTAAATGAAAGAAAGACAGAAAGAAGTTAAATGGGAAAGCAGTCAGATACATTCCAAAATGGATATATCAGGTTCTTAGCAGTATTGGTGAGTTGCTGGCTTAAAAGTCCGTCTGGAACACATCCACAGTTTGGATGGGTCATTCAGTCCTTTGTTCAAGGCTTCAGTTTGTAGAGAAGTTGCTCCAGAGGTAGGAAGGGGGATTGAAGACAAAATGGAGATGATGCAGCTGCCCTTTATATTCCTTTTGCCATGTGGCCTGTACTTCCTGTGTTCCAAACACAAGATTCACAGCACATGGCATGGAAAAGCCTTGGAGTTCTCATTACACAGGGATACCCCGGCATGTCTTGCTGACTCAATAGGTGTATCCCCTTGGTCCTTTCCATGGGCTCATTGTACAGCTGATGATCGTCAATGGGCCATCAAACAGGCTAGGCAGTGTTGATGCCAATATGTCTGGGGGTGTCACCCAGAAACACTGCACAAGTCTGGAAATACAGATATACCCTACATATCTATAACTCACAATACAAAGATGATACAAACATAGAAATATTATCATACTTGGCAAATCATAACATTTTTACTGACACCTTACATGGCATATCAAGCACGATTCATTGCAATTTTATCAGATTATATTATTATTTTATTATTAATACCAAAGTGTCTCACAATTCCATCCAGTGTCACACTTGGTAAACCAGTGAATTCCCAGGACCAGTTCCCCAGGGCCTTGAAGATGCCGAACACTATGCATTGAAATACCCACATATCTGCTAGGAACACACACACAGACACTGTGTCAGTCTATACCCCTGTGTTCACTCTTCTAGAAAATTATGATCAATTTTGTACGCAGTATGGCTTGTGAGGTATCATTTGAAAACGCATAATCTACTGAATATTATCCTCCTGTTAAAACGTGTAGTAACACTGTATGTAAAGTTATGAGATTTTACAGTATGAGATTACTGAAAAAGTTACAATTCTGGGGAACACCCACAGAGCAGTTCCTCAGAGACAGCCAGGCAAACAGCTGGTCAAACAGCCATTCTCCTGCAGGGGGAAGGTGTGAAGAAGACATTTACATTCCATCACAGGGACCTCTTGAAGCTGTTGTGGAAAACGACCACACGACTGATTTTGAATCAGCTCAGCCTGAGGCTCTTTTCTTAGGCCTTGTCTACACTACAAGACTATTTCGAATCAACTTAGTTCGAATTTGTGGATTCGACCTTATGAAGTCGAATTTGTGTATCCATACTAAATACACTAATTCGAATTTCTGAGTCCACATTCACGGGGCCAGCGTCGACTTTTGAAGCGGTGCACTGTGGGAAGCTATCCCACAGTTCCCGCACTCCCCGCTGCCCATTGGAATGCTGGGTAGAGCCCCCAATGCCTGCTGGGGGAAAAAAATGTGCCGAGGGTGGTTTTGGGTAACTGTCATTATTGAACCGTCACTCCCGCCCTCTCTCCCTGAAAGCGCCGGCGGGAAATCTGTTCGCGCCCTTCTCTTGTCAGTTACAGCGCGTACGCCACAGCACTGCGAGCATGGAGCCCGCTGCGATCATCGCTGCACTTATGGCCGTTGTCAACTCCTCGCACCTTATCGTCCACCTCTTCCACAGTCAGCTGCTGAGAAATCGGGCGAGGAGGCTCCGGCAGCGCGGTGAGGACAGGAAGTCACAGAGTGGCGCAGACCTCTCACAAAGCAGGGTACGCCGCGCCGTGGAGATCATGGTGGCAATGGGTCAAGTTCATGGTGTGGAACGGCGATTCTGGGCCCGGGAAACCAGCACGGACTGGTGGGACCGCATAGTGCTGCAGGTCTGGGATGAATCACAGTGGCTGCGAAACTTCAGGATGCGTAAGGGCACTTTCCTTGAACTCTGTGACTTGCTGGCCCCTGCCCTGAAGCGCCAGGACACACGGATGCGAGCAGCCCTGACTGTGCAGAAGCGAGTGGCCATAGCCCTCTGGAAACTTGCCACGCCAGACAGCTACCGGTCAGTAGCGAACCACTTTGGCGTGGGCAAATCTACCGTGGGGGTTGCTGTGATGCAAGTAGCCCACGCAATCGTTGAGCAACTGCTCTCAAAGGTAGTGACTCTCGGAAACGTCCAGGACATCATAGATGGCTTCGCCGCGATGGGATTCCCAAACTGCGGTGGGGCTATAGATGGGACTCACATCCCTATCCTGGCACCAGCCCACCAGGCCAGCGAGTACATTAACCGAAAGGGCTACTTTTCAATGGTGCTGCAAGCACTGGTGGACCATAGGGGACGTTTTACCAACATCTTCGTCGGGTGGGCGGGCAAGGTTCATGACGCGCGTGTGTTCAGGAACTCTCGTCTGTTTAGACGCCTCCAGGCAGGAACTTTCTTCCCGGACCACAAAATAACGGTTGGGGATGTGCAGATGCCTACAGTGATCCTCGGGGACCCAGCCTACCCGCTAATGCCCTGGCTCATGAAGCCCTATACAGGCGCCTTGGACAGTGAGAAGGAACTCTTCAACTACCGGCTGAGCAAGTGCAGAATGGTGGTGGAGTGTGCTTTCGGACGTCTCAAGGGGAGGTGGCGGAGCTTACTGACTCGCTCGGACATCAGCGAAAAGAATATCCCCGTAGTTATTGCTGCTTGCTGTGTGCTCCACAATGTCTGTGAGAGCAAGGGCGAGACCTTTTTGGCCGGATGGGAGGTTGAGGCAAATCGCCTGGCTGCTGTTTACGCTCAGCCAGACACCCGTGCCGAAAAACTATCTCAGCGGGAAGCGCTGTGTATCCGGGAGGCTTTGAAAGCAAGTTTCCTCGGAGAGCAGGGTAACCGATGACTCTACACTTGATTTTAAGAGAAGCTGATCCTGGGCCTGTGTCTCTATGTGTTGAGTGAAATCTGCGGTTACATATCCCGTTCTCCAAGTTTCACCCACTTCCAAAGCACGTTTTAAAATAAATTAAATGGAACAGTTTTTTAAAATAAATCTTTCCTTTACTTTGCATTTCTGTTCAGGGTTTGAAACATGGACGCATACTGTGCTGGGTACGGTGTGAAATGATGTACAGACCGCTTGTACAATACAGGACGGACAGCCTCCTGCTCCTACATAGGTCTCTGGGGTGGGGGACGGTTTCAAGTGGTTGTGCATGTAGGGGTGGGTTTGCAGGAAGGGGCGAGTGGTGCCGTCTTTGCATAGGGATTTGGATGCAGGCTCTGGGCTGTGGGTTTGGGCGTAGGAAGGGGTGAGGGGTGTGGGGGAAGGGTGAGTATCTGTCCGTGGATGAGGGCTCTTGTTGGGGCTCAGGGCAGCGGAGAGGATCGCGCCTATGGTGGAAGTGCATGGTAAGGGCAGCATGCCTTAACATTAGGGGGTGGCAGGCGCTAGGACCGTGGACAAGCGTACACATCACAGAATGACCCGGGGCAGCATACACCACACAGAGGGACCCTGGTGCCTAGTGACTGCAGTCTGTGTGTGACCTGCAGTTGATCCTGCCCCCGATAGTCTGTACCCTGCTAATGTAGGCTATCCCGTGCAATTATAAATCCCCTGCCCCCCCCCACATACACAGTCTTCTGACACGAAAGACGTGACGGAAAGAGTGAACAACAGCAAACAGCTTTTATTAATCTACTACATAGTGGGGTGATGAAACTTGGATTTGGGACTGGGTGATCCTGTAAGGGAAGCGCTTCTAAACAGTTATAGCGTCAGAGGTGTGTGGAACATTAGCGCTCAGCTGTGGTGCAGTGACAGTTCTCACGGCCCCTACCGCCCCTCCGTCTTGTAATTTTCGGTGAGGGGGGGACAGGACTTCTTGGCGTTGGAGGGTGGTTGCAGATACAGTGCAGGGGGGCTCTCTCCTCCTGCCTGCGGTCCTGCAGCACATCGACAAGGCGCCGGAGCGTGTCCGTTTGCTCCCTCATTAGCCCAAGCAGCGTTTGAGTCGCCTGATGGTCTTCCTGCCGCCACCTATCCTCCCGTTCGATGTGTGTGCGATTTTGTTGACATAGGCTCTCCCTCCACTGTCTCTGCTCTGCCGCCTCGGCTCTGGAGCAGGCCATCAGTTCCGCGAACATCTCTTCCCGAGTCTTTTTCTTTCGCCGCCTAATCTGAGCCAGCCTCTGCGAGAGGGATGCCGGGGCAGTCCGGGAAAGAGCAGAAGCTGTGTGATGGGAAACAGTAAATGATTTCCTTGAACAGATACATGTTTGCGAACAGTGAACACAGTCTAGTCAGTTTCTCTGAACAAGACCATACAGGGCACCAAGTCTCACGAGATCTCAGGAAAAGTTCGAGATTTCGGAATACGCTCTCATTGGCGGCGCCATTGCACAGGAGAGCGGACAAGCGGGGAGATACAGCATAATCCGTCTTGCAGACAGTCCTGGTAAGCCTTAAAGTAGATCATGCTTATCAGTTAGTGGATAGCTGTGCTCTCCTGCTAAAGGCAATCTGGAAAGCAGAAAGGCTGAGCCTTTTCCAGCCCCTCCCGCCAGTGCACGGGAAAGATCAATGTCTGCTTGTTCTCTGTGGCCTCCAGCACGTGGCTGTTAAGCGAGGGTCGTTGTTATGCAACCTAATTGTAAACCGTTAACAATAGTAACAATACACTAATTGCCCGACTTAGATGCAGCCTGTCCAGACCGACATCACCCTGAGGCGGGTCACTCGCAGTCAGAGAGAGCGGATGCTACTGGAAGCCCTGCACAGACCAGGACCATATGCAGCAATGCTGGTGGAGGCGATGATTCCTCTCTACATTAGGATGTCCTGGCGCGGAAGAGTGTGCTTCCATGGAGCACCGAATAAGGCACCTCTCCCCAGGAACCTCCTGCGGAGGCTTTTTGAGCTGCTCTCTGAGAGCTTTGTTGAACTGTCCCAAGAGGATTATTGTTCAATCCCTATATGTGTGGACCTACTATTTATATAGTTTGACATGTAAAATTTTGTATATAGTATTTCTATTTTTTCTATACCCGTTTTTAAAAAAATAAAAGTTTCCATGTTTATAGCACTTACCGCCTGATCCTTCCCCTGATTCTGAGTCCGGGTTAACGGGCGGGGAGGGTTGGTAGGGGATCTCTGTGAGGGTGATGAAGAGATCCTGGCTGTCAGGGCAAGTGGTATTGTGTTCGCTGTCGCCTGCGCCGTCCTCCACAAACCCTTCCTCATCTTCCCCATCGGCGAACATCGCCGAGGAACTGTCCAGGTACACTATGCCATCCTCAGAGTCCACGGTCACTGGTGGGGCAGTGGTGGCAGACCCACCGAGAATGGCATGCAGTGCCTCGTAGAAGCGGCATGTCTGGGGCTGTGCTCCGGAGCGTCTGTTTGCCGCTCTGACTTTTTGGTAACCTTGTCTCAGGTCCTTGACTTTCACGCGGCACTGCATCGCATCCCGGCTGTATCCTTTCTCTATCATTGCTTTAGAGACCTTCTCGAAGGTCTTTGCATTCCGCTTGTTGGAGCGCAGCTCCGAGAGCACAGACTCCTCGCCCCACACAGCGATCAGATCCAGGACTTCCCGGTCTGTCCATGCTGGGGACCTCTTTCTATTCTTGGAGTGGCCGGACTCCTCTGCTGGAGAGCTCTGCATCGTTGCAGGTGCTGCGGAGCTCGCCCCGATGTCCAGCCAGGACGTCAGATTCAAAGTGCCCAGACAGGAAAAGGAATTCAAATTTTCCCGGGTCATTTCCTGTGTGGCTGGTCAGAGAATCCAAGCTCGGACTGCTGTCCAGAGCGTCAACAGAGTGATGCACTGTGGGACAGCTCCCGGAGCTACTAAGTTCGATTAGCGTCCACACCTAGCCTAATTCGAGCTAGCCATGTCGAATTTAGCGCTACTCCACCTGTCGAGGTGGAGTACCAAATTCGAACTAAAGAGCCCTCTAGTTCGAATTAAATGGCTTCCTGGTGTGGACGGTTGAGCGGTTAGTTCGAATTAATGCTGCTAAATTCGAATTAAAGTCCTAGTGTAGACCAGGCCTTAGTTAAAAGTGCGCAGGGGGCGACAGCTATTGGAATACTGACCCCCTGAGCTAAAAATCACACAAGCCTTTTAAAGCTTAAAACCCCAAACAATGGCACATACGTTGCACGTTAATTTCCTTATTTGGAATATATTGCAAAATATGATGCAAGCAATGTTGGAAATAATTAAGAAAGGGATAGATACGACAGAATATATCATATATCATATTTGTAAAAACAGCAAATGAATCCATGATACACCCACATCTTGAATACTGCATGCAGATGTTGTCGCCCCATCTCAAAAAAAGATATATTGGAATTGGAAAAGGTTCAGAAAAGGGCAACAAAAAATGATTAGGGGTATGGAACAGTTATGCCAGACCTAACCCCCAGTTTCACTTGAGCAAACAGGAGCTATTTGACACTGTGCGATACGGCTCCTGTGCTCTGTTCCCAAAGTGTTCTGCAGCAGGGGAGGGTCTCTGGTAGTGTGCGTGTGTCACTGGCATATTGGGGTGATGCTGAAACAGGAGAGAGTAGAGGTGGCATTGTGGGGCTGGCGTAAACTTTATCTCTTCATTTCCCCTTCCAAGAACCGAGGGGACAGGAACCCTTACCCAGCGAGGTCACAGTCTCATAGTTCTCCTGCATGACATCCCAGTAGAGGGCTCTCTGAGTGGGGTCCAGCAGAGCCCACTCTTCCCTGGTGAAATGCACAGCCACCTCCTCGAAGGCCACCGGCCCCTGAAAGAGCAAGAGTCCAACACTCAGGACCTCTTTCCCCACTCACAGCCCCACTATTTGTGGCAGAGAGGAGCCAATCAAATGGAAGCTCTGGGTGGATCGCAGTCAACAAAGTCCCACCCCACCCAGCGTATCCAGCAAATACCAGGGTGAGGGGACGAAGAGAGAGCCCCTTGTCTCTCCCAGCAGATCCATCACACACCTACTAGCCACCGACTGATACAGGAGATGGAGCCCCTAGCAGGGTCCAGGGAGAGCTCCCTGGTTGGAAGCCCAATAACCTCCCCATTGTGAGGAGCGGGATATGAAGGGAGAGGCAGCTCCAATAAGCCTGACTCAGGGGTGCCCCCTTCATATCTCACAGCAGCCGCTGGTTAGTGAGGTCAGGCTCCAGCACTGGGAGTCTGGTGAGTTTGACTAGCTCCATGGAGGTGGGCTATTTTCTTTCTTCACAAATTAGGGCATTTCCACCTCCCAACCTCCTGGGTCTGTTCCTAGAATCTAGGCCACTTATTAAATAACTCCCAGCAGGTTTGCCACACCCTGGCCTCCTCCTTTCTCCACCCTGTGCATTTCCTGCCCCGCTCCAACCTCCAGACCAGACTGTGCAAACCTTCCCATCTCCGGTGTATTTGCTCTCCCTCTCCTCCAGCAGGAACCCACCAGCAACCCCCCCGATAATCTCTACCTGAGTTGGCTCCACTGCAGCCATTTCTCTTCCCTGTCCCACGGCAGGCTGGGATGAGCTGGAGCAAAACATGGACGCCATTCTGCAGCCTGTCTGGGGGAGAAGGGCAGTTGTGGGCGTTTCAGAACCGGTTTTAGTTAATTTCACATCACAATTCCCCCAGGCCCTTTCCCTGCACAGAGACACCCTAGATTCTGCCATGCTGGGAAATGCTCAATCTGTTTATTACAATGTAGACCTGGCCCCTCCTGCCAGGCTAAGCCCAGACACATTTTTAACCTCCCTTCTCCCTCCCCTCACCCCATAAAAAAGTCTCTGAACACAAGGCTAGAAAAGAGCAGAACCAAAGGAGTCACTGTGGGGGATTCCCTTGGACACTGACCCCACGGCAGCCACACCCCAGCAGGGGGAATATGGAGTCAGGAACTGGCTTTTCCTCTGTCTGATCCTTGTTTTGTTCACTGGAAAGTGGTTCTGCCCAGGGATGCAGCAATACATGTGTCTGGATGGACTAGAGAGCTGGAAATCTCTCCCCCCTCATTTCTCCCACTGCCCCTTTCAGTCTCTCCTTCCCCTGTCCTCTCTCCCTGCCCCTCTGGCTGGGACAGTCCCATTCCTGGGGGCTTTGCTCTCCCATGGCTGGATTTTCTCCTGGCAATTGCTACTGGGAGGAGAAATGAGGAGGGGCTGTTTGTGCAGAGTCACTTTCTTGCCAGACCCCAGCACTTTCCCTGAGGTCTTTCAGTTACCTGGAGACTCTGGCTCAGAATTTAGTATTAACAGGGCCCAGGGCTGCCCTAGGGGGCTAGGACCACCTGGAGAAAGTCATCCCCTGGGCCGGGCAGAGAAGCAGCTTTAATTAAGGTCACATCCCAGCACAGAACCCCTCTGGGGGAGCAGCAGCTGCTAAGCCTGGTCTCCCAGATCACAATGGAGGCTGCAGCCTCTGACCCAGGAAGCTGAACCCCAGTATCCTGAGCAGAGAGGGACAGAGCGTTTGAGCAGCTTCCCTCCTTTAGCTCTCTGGGGAGAGCAGCTAATGAGAGCCCCTCCTCACAGGGAGAATTGCTGATCTCATTTACCCCAGTGTCCATCCGGAGTCACTCCTTGTCTTTCCATACAGTGACTCTGGATTAACAATGGTCTCAATGAAACCAGAGTTCAGAAAGAATGAGTCCAGAACGCTGTGGAAGAGACCATTGTGCGGCAGCGCTGACCCCCTCCCACCTCCCTCACCCCCCAGATCCAGGACAAGGACTGGACAATGGACTGGACAATCTAGGACAATGGAACTGGAAGTTCCTGCAGTTTTCAAGAGGGGAGAAGAGGAAAAATCTGTGATTTCACCTCACAGTGTTTGATTAGTGGCTAGAAAGTTATCACAGTGACTGGGCCTGGCCGGGAAATGTCGGGCAGTGCTTGGAGCCAGGATTCTGGCATAAGCTAATCAGGGAGAAGAAGAGGGGTCAGGAGCAGACCCCAGAGCCCCAGCCAGCCCCCCCCCCGCGATATTCCCTGGGACCCAGCCCCCAGAGTCCCTGGCCAGGGACCTCAGATACCCCTCAGAGCCCCACCGGCCAGAGAACCCCCACCAGACCATCACTGCCAGGTTGGGAATCCCAAAGGGTTCCCCCCACCAAGAGACCCCAACAGCCAGAGACCCCCCAAAAGGGACCCCCACTGGGAACTCAGTCCCTCACTGCCTGCCTAGGATCCCCCCCCCCGGCCTCCAGCAGGATCTGCCCTGCCCTTTGCCTGACACCCCCTCCTCCCCCCTGCGGGATCCCCTGGTGCTTTACAGGGGCACCCCCTGGCCTAGCGCCGGGGATTCTCCCCCACACACTCTGTGCACTGGGCACGGCAGCGATCCCAGGAGTCTGCGGGGGAAGCCCAGACAGAGCCCCTGGCACAGCACCAGGCTCCCTATAACCCCCCGTCCCGCCTCCCCAAGAGACGCCCACCCCGGCTGTTCTGCAGCCACCAGGCCCCCAGCGATACCCACCTCCAGGACCCACAGACTCAGGGCTGGGCACATCACAACCACCCCCTGAAACCCCAAATCTCCAGAACCCACCAACCTCACTAGGGTACCCCCTGCCCAGCCACCCAGAGGCCTCCCCCACCACAATCCCCCTTCAGCTGCTATCTCCCCACAGAGCCCCACCCCCACCCAGCAACACTGTTACCTCACAGTGCCTGAGAAGTGGATAGAAAGTGACCACCGCCCCCAGCTGGCCAGTCACACAGGCAGAGGGAGCCCTGGGGGATGCTTCTTTAACAGGAGAATGGAAAACCTGGAGGGACAAAATAGGTAAGAAATGTCCATGGCCTGTCACTAGCAAATAATGGCCACCATGGATCCACCCCAGAGGTGGCTGCATCTTAGCACTGCGGGAAGCAGCCCCACACAGAGGCCATTTGCCATGGGGTTTAGGATACTTCTGGACCCACACTGCACTCAGAGTGACCTCCTCATCCCATGCCAGGTGAAGAAAAGAAAAGGGTCCAGCCAACTCTCCCGTTACCAGCTGGGAACCACTGATCCCCAAACAGGGGGAGGCCTTTGGCTTTGATGGGTATTAAATATCTGGCTGGTCTCTTTCTTCGGCAAACATTTTAACAGAGATAAAGGAGGGACCAAATGATTCACAAAGGAGTTGGGAAAGATGATCTCTGGGCAATTTAACGCCCTACAACATCCAGGATGGAGAAGAACTCAGGGCAACAGGTTCCCTCGAAGGGAGAAGTTGCTGGGATTTAGAAACACGGGGAACAGCCCCAAACCCGAGAGGATTTTTAACTGACATTTGATAATGACACAGAAAGAGGCAAAACCTGAGCTTTGAGAGCAACGTTCAGAAATGAAAGAGAAAGGGTGGAAATCTGAAAGATTTTGGATTCATTTTGCAAATTAGAGAGAGGAAAGTGGAAAATCAGAGGGATTTTATATCAGTTGTTGATAGGAGGCAAAATCTGAGTGTTTCACATCAATATTTGATAAATGAATAAAGAGGAAATGGGCAACATTTGCAAACATTTTATATCCAGGTTCAAGAATCTGAGAAAAGGTGTAAATCTGAGATTTTCTTGGTATTTTATAATTAGAGAGACAGGGGGAAATCTCAGGGCATATTCAATTAGAAATAGACAACTAGAGAGAAGTGAGGCAAACGTTTAGGGTATTTTATATGAATCTTTGAGATTTGCACAGAAAATGTGTCACAAACTGCGTATTTGATAACATGAGAGAAAAACACCAAGATCTGAGGGGATTTTATATTGCTGTTAACGAACTAGTGGAAAAGGGGGACTGTTGGACTGGATTTTATACGACTGTCCAATACATAAACAGAAAGTAATGGTTCCCCCACCCCCACCATTCCCATGGGCAGTAGGGAGCCCTGTGAGGAGCTGATTAAAAGGGAGGGGGAGGGGGAGCTGAAAGGTCCCTGGCTAAAGGAAGGGGGCAGCTGTGGGGGATGGGCGGGTGACTGGCGACTGATGGTTGGGGGCAACTGTGTTGGTAGTTAGGGGGCAACAACTGGGATTGGGAAACGGGGGTCTGGGCAGTCCCCACGGGGGACACGTGCGCCTCCCTTCCAGTGATGAGCTGCTAAAATCTTAACAACCGGTTCCCTATAAAAAGTTCTGATTGAAGAGATGTGCCACAGTATGGATTTTTTGTACCAATAGGGTTACCATATGTCCGTATTTTCCCGGGAGGAATTTTTAAAATTTACCACCCAGACAGCGATTTAAGAACCTAAAAGCCTGACATCTCTGGGAAAATACAGATGTATGTTAACCCGACCTACAGTTCTTTTTTACAAAGTTGGGCCTGAACTAGAAAGGAGCTCCATTTCACATGGGTGGATGCCCACCACTCCCTGGGGTGTGCTAGGGTGACCAGATGTCCCAATTTTATTGGGACAGTCTCAATTTTGGGGTCTTTTTCTTATCTAGGATCCTATTACCCCTCACCCTCTGTCCTGATTTTTCACACTTGCTGTCTGGTCACCCTAGGGTGTGCACATGTGTGGGTCCCAGCTGCTCCCTGCCCCCCCCCCATTGAAGCTGGTGTGCAGGGTTAGTGCCCTGGGAACTGCAGGGCACCAGTGGCCATGGGGCTGGCTG
The DNA here is from genome assembly GCF_020497125.1 of Mauremys mutica. NCBI lineage: Eukaryota > Metazoa > Chordata > Testudines > Geoemydidae > Mauremys > Mauremys mutica. Next base: position 5,330,472 of record NC_059097.1, on the reverse strand, counting down.
CAGACAGGGGCATGGGGCAGGGCTAGCTGGAGGCAGGGAGTGTGACACGGGCTGGCTGCAACAGGGGCTGGCTGTGGGCAGGTGGTGCAGACAGGCTGTGGTGGGGAAAGGGGCTGTGGCAGGGCTCGGGGGGTGGCAGGGGCTGTGGGCAGGGACTGTGGCAGGAGGCAAGGGGGGTGGCAGGGGCTGTGGCAGAGGCTGTGGCAGGATGGATGGCAGGGGCTGGCTCTGGCCAGGGGGTGCAGACAGGGGCTGGCTGGGGGCGGGGGCGGCAGAGGCTGCGGGTGGGGGAGGGTGGCAGGGGGCAGCTGTGGGCAGGGAGGAGCGGGGGGTGTGCAGACATTCACACAGGGGGAGCAGCTGGGAGCAGGAGGTGGCTGTAGGCAGGGGCTGGGGGCAGGGGGTACAGACAGGGGCTGGCTGGGGGCAGGGGGTGCAGACAGGGGCTGGCTGGGGGCAGGGGGGTGCAGACAGGGGCTGGCTGGGGGCAGGGGGGTGGCTGGGGGCAGGGGGTGCAGACAGGGGCTGGGGGCAGGGGGGTGGCAGGGCAGGGGGTGCAGATGGGCAGGCAGAGGGCAGGGGGTGCAGACAGGGGGCAGGGCAGGGAGTGCAATGGGGGTGGCAGGGCAGGGGGTGCAGACAAGGGCTGGCTGCAGGCAGGGGGTGCAATGGGGGGTGGCGGGGTTGCAGGCAGGTAAGCCGGGCCAGGGGGGGGAGGGGGACGGAGCTCGCGGCCCAGTCCGGCTCCACCTGAGCGGCTCCTCCTGGCCCCGTCCGAGCACCCCAGCCGTGTCCTGGCCAAGCACCCCTGGCTCGGGCTGGTCCCGGCCGAGCGGCTCCAACATGGCCCAGCTCAGGCCCCGCAGCACCGGTCCCGGCCGAGCGGCTCCAGCCCGGATCAGGGACTCGGGTCCTGCGGCGCCAGTCGCGGTCCTGGCGCCAGGCAGTGTGGTAAGGGGGTAGGGAACAGGGAGGGGGTGTTCGGTGGGTTGTGGGGGGCTGGAAAGGGGTCGGGGCGGTCAGAGTACAAGGGGGTTGAATGGAGGCAAGGGTCCCGGGGGGGCAGTCAGGAAGGAGCAGTGGATGAGGTGGTGGGGGGCAGTCAGGAAGGAGCAGGGGTTGGATGAGGTGGTGGGGGGCAGTCAGGGACAGAGAGAAGGGGTGGTTGGATGGGGCAGGGGTTCCGGGGGGGCATCAAGAATGAGAGGAGGGGGTTGATGGGGTGGCAGGGGGCAGTCAGGGACAGGGAAGGGGGGATGGGTCAGGGGTCCCGGGGGGGTGTCAAAAAACATGGGGGGCATGACCCCCTCGTGAGGTGAGGAGGAGGGAACCGGTTGTTAATATTTTGGCAGCTCATCACTGGACAGGAAACCATCTCAATTTACATACAGAATGGAGAGCAGAGAACCACACTGAATTCTGGGACCAGAAAAAGCAGGGAAGCACTGCATCATGGGAATCTCTGCTCCAGATGCTAATGAACCTACGCCTGCCCACACCCAACTCAGCAATTATCAGACCAATTGTAACAATGGATCCTTAATTGATGCCCAAATAGTGAAGCCACCTAGTTGCATTGTGAGCTCCCTGGAAGAAAACACCACCCATAGCCAAGAGTGATCAGCTCCTATTGTCTAGTCTACAGAAAACCCTTGAGTCATCAGCCTTACCTATAAACAAATCTAGTCTTCTCCCTTCAACCATTGTATTTTCTCTACAAAAATCCCCACTCACCCTCCAGTCAGGGTGCTGATGCTTAGATCCAAACTAGGCATCAGTTCCAGTGGACTCCATCTTCTCCTGACTGATCATGCTGGGGACTCTGCCTGTCTCCAGCCCTCAGGACCCTCAGCTACCAGCATCACCTGGGAACCCCGACCAGTTCAAGCCTCATGGAGTGGCTGAGACCCCCCCACACTTTCTCTCTCGCTCTGTTTTCCTTTCTACCGTAGGTATTAACCTTTAATAGTGGATGTTAGGTTGGTTTAGGCTCCTTGTGCAGTGATCACCAGTATTCAATACATAACCTGCATGGTTCAGCTGGCTGCTTCTCTCTCTCTTGCTGAACCTCACTCTTTTGTGTTTTTAGCTTCCCCCAGTCACTCTGCAGCAACGCGTCTCTTACCTAAGCTACAGATCCCTGCAGCGCCCAGAATCCTGTGGGGTTTGCTCATCAAGGCGGTTCCTGCCAGTACAATTGTGATGTGAGAGTGGGGACAGGGACGTGCTGAATCTGGGACACATAAGGGTAACAGCTTGGAAGTGCTGCTTCACCCAGTCCAGTGAGTCCAGGGGCAGATACGGGGTCAGCTTGACAGTGCTGATTGACCCGGTCCGCTCAGACTTGCTCTGTTACCGTAGGGGCGGGTGGGTGGGGGCTCATCCGGTTTGGGGGCTGGAAAAACCCAGCCCTAGGGAACCGAGGTCCTGCAGGAGAGCTCCATTGGGAGGGGACGTGCAGAAGGGAGGAGCAGAGCTCCATATGAACACACACGTGAGACAAGCAGCACGTTGATAGAATTACAGAATCCCCTCCCCAGAAAAGTAACCTGAATAAATGAGCGTACCCCCAAGTAATGGGCAAATCTGGTAACACAGCCCCCTGACAGGACCCCCAGAACTCCCGACCCATCCAACTACCTCTGCTCCCTGCCCACCCTGACCCCGCTCCACCCCCAAACAGGCACCCCCCGAACCCTCAACCCATGCAACCCCCCTGCTCCTTGTCCCCTGACCGCCCCCTCCAGAGACCCCCCCCACCCTCTAATCACCCCCCCCAACTATCCAACCCCCCTCCCCACCTCCTGGCAGCTCTGTCTAGTGCCTGCTCCCATCCACACACTCAAAGTGGCGGAGGAGGTTCCCTCTCCTTCGGGGGGAAGGTTGCCTAGTGGTTAAGGCACAGGACTCAGGCTCAGGTGTTCTGGGTTTGAGTCTCTGCTCTGCCACAGACTCCCTGCTTAGCCTTGGGAAAGTCACTTCACCTCGTTGTGCCCTAGATCCCGCCTGCTCAATGGGGCCAACACTGACCCTGCCTCCTGGGCTAAATCCATCCATGGCTGGGTAATGGGGGGAAATGGAGATACCAACATGGGGAGATTTGGGCTGAATTTCTCCACAGCCAGAGAGTGAGAGCCAGCTCCACGGGGGGGATGGGAGCGAGAGGGGCTCAGGCCAGCTCCACACAGAGAGGGGGGTCAGGGCTTCAGCCTTGTAACTTCTGCCACTAAGGTGGCTGGGGCTCCCGAGCAGGGGACTTCAGCCCCACATCTTCTGCCAGGGTCCGGGGTTCTCCTCCCTGCCCCAGGGTGGCTCCTCTCCCCCTCCATCCCACCCCCGCCCAGTGCAGCTCCTGCTGGGGTCTGGGCTCCTCTCCCCCTCCCCCGCCGGTATCTGGAGCTTCTCCTCCCCCCAACCTCCCCCAGCCCCAGCCCAGCTGGGCTCCCCGGGGCACCCGCCGCTGCTGTGGCCGGAGCCGAGCCTGGCGGGCAGGGAGCAGTGATTCACGCGGGGGCCCTGGCAGAGCCACCAGCCCGAGCGGGGCGGGGCAGCCCCAGGGGAGCGGGGGGGGGGGCTCTGCTGCTGTTGCTGGCCCCGCCCCCCCACACCAACCCCTGGGGCTGTTTGGGGGGGGCTCACTCAGCCCCCCAGGAGCGGGGGGGGGAGCAGCGGAGCGGAGCCTGCCCAGCAAACAGCTGATCGCAGCTGCGCCCAGGCCGCCCCCGGGGAAAAACTCCGCGGAGGAGGCGCCACAAGCTGCCGGCAGCGGGTCATTCCCGGGGGGGCCGAGCACCCGCCTGCAGCCGCCGCAGCCTCCTCCCCCCCCCGGAGCCCCCACGGGAGGGGGGGAGCAGCCTCCCCAGCCAGGGCTCAGGGCATTGGGGTGCCGGGGCTCCCCCCATGCGCACGCCTGGGCCCGGGACACTCACACACACACTCTGCCCTGGGGCTCCCCTGGTGCCCAGAGACCGATCAACCCCCCGCCCTTCCCCGCCTGCAGCTCCGGCCTCTCCCCTCCCGCCCCGCCAGCCGCACCCAGGGGAGCCCCGGGCCCCAGGCTCTGTCCCCACCTGGAGCCCAGTGGGGCCGGGGGCAGCTCCTGCTGCAGCTGAGAACAGCGGCTCCGCTCCGGCCCGGGCGGCTCCAGCGCTGCTGGCAGCACGTGGCCACCAGGGAGCAGCTGCTGAGCCCGGGCTCCTGCGTCACAATGTGCCAGAGCCCCGCCCCCAGGAGCTGCCCCGCCCCCGGGCTGTGCCAGAGCCCCGCCCCCAGGAGCTGCCCCGCCCCCGGCCTGTGCCAGAGCCCCGCCCCCAGGAGCTGCCCCGCCCCCGGCCTGTGCCAGAGTCCCGCCCCCAGGAGCTGCCCCGCCCCCGGCCTGTGCCAGAGCCCCGCCCCCAGGAGCTGCCCCGCCCCCTGGCTGTGCCAGAGCCCCGCCCCCAGGAGCTGTCCCGCCCCCTGTCTGTGCCAGAGCCCTGCCCCCCAGGAGCTGCCCCGCCCCTGGGATGTGCCAGAGCCCCGCCCCCAGGAGCTGCCCCCCCTCTGGGATTTGTTCTCCTGCCTCCTTCTTCCCAGCACCTACCGCTCCCAGCTGCTCCCTTCTTGTGTCTGCAAACACCCCCCCCCCAGGCGGGCTGCAGCGCTCGCTGGGGCTGGCTCCTGTGGCTGAAGTTCCCTCCATCTCTGCTCACCTGGGGAGGGAGGGATGAAGAGAGGAGATGGTCGCAGGGTGTGAAAGCAGAATTAGGGGGTAGGGAAAGAAGGACTGTTTGGAAAGGTGGGGTTTTTGTGGGGTGTGTGTGATCCAGATGGAGTCAGAAGAAGTTGGACAGCAGAGGCTCAGAGAAATTGAGGGGAACCCCCGGGGTGTCCCAGTGTTGGCCAGGGATCGTACAGCACCTTGCACAATATGGGGTCCGATCTCAGTCATGGTCTGTGCAGCACCTGGGAGCCCTAATATCTGTTTCCTGATCACAGGCACTAGGGATGGAGTGAGGGAAACCTCAGCACCTGAAGGGTTAATGCAGCCCTGTGTGCAGCCCCTGCTAGGGTGACCAGACAGCAAATGTGAACAATCGGGACAGGGAGTGGGGGTAATAGGAGCCTATATAAGAAAAAGGCCCAAAAATCGGGATATCCGGTCACGCTAGTCCCTGCTGCGCTCATGAGGGGTTGGCTTAGAGAGTTGTGCTAATAACAGCAGCAGAGAGTCCTGTGGCACCTTATAGACTAACAGACGTATTGGAGCAGGAGCTTTCATGGGTGAATCTCCACTTTGTCAGATGCACCAATAGTCCCATATGGGCTAGTGGTCAGGATTCCTGGTTTTCATCCAGAGGGCCTGGGTTCAACTTCTGCTGTGGGAACCGTGCAGAGCTTTTGCCCAGAGTGGAGACAGGAAATGAAAGGAACAGGGAGGGATCCTGCCAGCAGGGGAGTTGGACAGTGTGGGGAGGGGATCCCAGAAGTGGGGGTGGGGGGCAGAGGTCTGAGCAGAGACCAGGGAAGGATCCCAGCAGTGTGGGAAGTTGAGAGCACAGGCCTGGCATGGGGACCTGGAAGAGTGAATGTGTCCCTCTAAACCCACCAACTGCAGACTAGGCAGGACTGGAAGAATTACCTATTTGTTGGTAAATGCCAATTTCTGTGTAAACGCACAACCCAATGGCAAAATATTTCCATCGATAATTATCAAAATTGGCAGATGGGCAAAGTAAGAAACATGCTGCTTGAGAACTTACCCTGTTGTAGGAGCAGCAGTGATCTGTGTGCGCCGTATCACCTGTATGCCCAAAAGGTCTGCTACACTCCCCCCACCCCCGCTTGTCTCCTCTCCCTCTCTGAATGCCTGTGAAGTGGCTTTCCCCCTCCCCACTCCTGTAATGCTTGTGGGATGAATGAGCTGGTTGAACAGCTGGAAGATCAGAAGAGCTCCTAGATAGACAAGGTGTCTGGGACTCTCATTAGGCAGCATTGTGAAAGCACAGCTGAGCACAGGGCCCCTTCCCCTTTTAAGGACCTGCTCCTCATGGCCTGCGACTAGAGATGACTTGGCTGCATCTGGTGGGTCACACTCCACCTCAGCCAGTGTCCATGCAGGGTCCATGCTCTGGGTGTGCGAGTGCTGCCTAATGAGAGTCCCAGACACCTTGTCTACCTGGAAGCTCTTCTGATCTTCAACCAGCCCATTCATCCCACAAGCATTGCAGGAGAGAGCGGGAGGAGGAGGGGGAAAGCCACTTCACAGGCATTCAGAGAGGTAGAGGAGACAAAAGCGAGGGGGAGGGGAAGTATAACAGACCTTTTGAGCATAGAAATCACTGCTGTTCCTACAACAGCAGGGACAGGCCACTAGGAGCTGAGAAAAGGAAGCCACCATGTTTCTGCCTGGCTTCAAACCAGGTACTTTTTGCGTGTTAAGCAAACATGATAACCACTACACTACAGAAACTCTGTCATGGGGCTGTGCCCTTCCCTTCATAAGAACAGAAGAATGGCCATACTGGGTCAGACCAAAGGTCCATCCAACCCCATATCCTATCTGCAAACAGTGGCCAATGCCAGGTGCCCCAGAGGGAGTGAACCTAACCGGAAATGATCAAGTGATCTCTCTCCTGCCATTCATCTCCACTCTCTGACAAACAGAGGCTAGGGCAGGGGTCTCAAACTCAAATGACCCCGAGGGCCGCATGAGGACTAGTGCATTGGCCCGAGGGCCGCATCACTGACACGCCCCCTTGCTGCCCCTGGCCCCACCCCCAATCCACCCCTTCCATGAGGCCCCGCCCCTGCCCTGTCTCTTCTCCACCTCCTCCCCTAAGCGCGCGCAGTTTTAATAAATATATACACTCAGTAATGCACCTCACTCAAAGGACAAAACACGCACTTAGATTTACTGCCTAAGGCTCTGGGAGGGAGTTTGGGTGGGGGAGGGGGTCTGGATGCAGGCTCTGTGCTCGATGCAGGCTCCAGGCTGCGGCAGGGGGTGGGGGTGCAGGCTTTGGGACGGAGTTTGGGGATAGGAGGGAGTGCAGGGGTGAGGGCTGTGGGGCTGAGGGTGAGGGGTACATGATGCAGGAGGGGGCTCAGGGCTAGGGAAGAGGGTTGGGCTGTGGGGTGAGGGCTGAGGGTGAGGGGTTCATGATGCGAGGGGGCTCAGGGCTAGGGAAGAGGTTTGGAGTGTGGGGTGAGGGCTGTGGATGAGGGGTTCATGATGTGGGGGCACTCAGGGCTGGGGCAGAGGATTAGGGTGCGGGGGGATGAGGGGTTCATGATGTGGGGGCGCTCAGGGCTGGGGCAGAGGATTAGGGTGCGGGGGGATGAGGGGTTCATGCTGTGGGGGCGCTCAGGGCTGGGGCAGAGGATTAGGGTGCGGGGGGATGAGGGGATCATGGTGTGGGGGCGCTCAGGGCTGGGGCCGAGGATTAGGGGGCGGGGGGATGAGGGCTCTGGCTGGGGCTGAGGATTAGGGTGCAGGAGGATGAGGGCTCTGGCTGGGGCTGAGGATTAGGGTGCAGGGGGATGAGGGGTTCATGATGTGGGGGCGCTCAGGGCTGGGGCAGAGGATTAGGGTGCGGGGGGATGAGGGCTCTGGCTGGGGCTGAGGATTAGGGTGCAGGGGGATGAGGGGTTCATGATGTGGGGGTGCTCAGGGCTGGGGCTGAGGATTAGGGTGCGGGGGGAATGAGGGCTCTGGCTGGGGCTGAGGGTTTGGGTTGGAGAGGCTCAGGGTAAGGGCAGCCTGCCTTGCCAGTACTGGCGGAGGGCAGGCACTAGGACCCTGCGGCAGCAGACAGCAAATCTGCTGGGAGCCCTCCGGGCAGCAGGCAGGGGAGAGGCGCGCTGCGTTCTGTCAGGCAGGGACGCAACACAACGCGGCGGAGGGGGGGAACACGCGGAGGGGGGGTGGCAGGCGGGGGCTGGGACCTGCTCCAGGCAGGGTCGCGGCGGCGGGGGGAGACCTGCGGTGGCCGGGGCCGATCCAGGCAGGACCGGGGGGGGGCGGGAAGAGACCCAGCTCCAACTATTGCTGGAGCAGGGCACCCAGCCCTGAATATTGCTGGGGCCCGGGCCCCACACAAGTATATAACCTGCCGCCCATGCCCCCCGGCCCGGCCCAGCCCAGCCCCGGCGGGTCCCGCTTCCCTTCCCCCGGCCCAGCCCCGGCGGGTCCCGCTTCCCTCCCCCACCCCCCACCCCCCGGCCCGGCCCGGCCCGGCCCGGCCCGGCGGGTCTCGCTTCCCTTCCCCCCCCCCACGGCCCGGGCCCGGCGGGTCCCGCTTTCCCCCCCCCTTACCCGAGCGCGTCTCCGGCGAGGCCTGAGCTCCGTCCCGCTCAGAGCCGCGTGGTGAGGGGGCGGGGCTGTGAGCTCCACGCCGAGCGCAGCGCTCAGCCCAGAGCTCCCAGCCCCGCCCCCTCCCCACGCGGCTCGGATCGGGGCGGGGCTCAGGCGCTTGGACGGAGACTCGGCGCTCTATGCGCCGAGGCTCCAGGAGAGGGGCAGAGGCGGGAGCCTCCGCTTTTCTCTTGGGGGCCCCTGCGGAGCTCCCCTGGGGAGCTCCGCGGGCCGCAGGGAAGAGCTCCGCGGGCCGCATGTTTGAGACCCCTGGGCTAGGGACACCATTCCTTACCCAGCCTGGCTAATATCCATTAATGGACTTAACCTCCATTAATTTATCTGCAAAAAGAACAAAGAGAACATGTGGCACCTTAGAGACTAACAAATGTATTTGAGCATAAGCTTTTGTGGGCTAAAACTCACTTCATCGGATGCATGCAGTTAAAAATTCAGTAGGAAGATATATATACACACAGAGAACGTGAAAAAAATGGGTGTTGCCATACACACTATAACGAGAGTGATCAGTTAACGTGAGCTGTTATCAGCAGGAGAAAAAAAACTGATGTTGGGAGGGGAACAGGAGAAAGGACAAAGGAAGCAAGAGACGAAGAGAAAAGAGGGATCAGACAGTGGATGGAGCAAGAGGTGAAACAAAAAGGACAAACCCTTATGTCCCCAGTGATTCTAAGAGACAAAATCACAGGTGCAGAATAAAATTCTGCCTCCTTAACCTCGTGTTTTCCATGCCTAGAATTCAACTGTCACCAGATGGATCAGACTGAACAGGTTTCAAACCTCCAGGAGGCTCTTACCTTCTAAACAGGGACGGCTGTTTTCTAGTAAAATCACTAAAAGGGAAGGAGAAAACTCGAAAGAGGTTCCTCCTGGCGCTCACGTCCGTGAACCCGAATACTCTCTCAGTCCTCAGAGAGAGACCTGGAGAAGGAGACTTGCTGAAGCAAAGCCACAGGGGTCTCTGAGGTTTCCCTGGCCCCTCGCCCCTGTCCTGCCTGGCTGATGTCAGCATCTCTCTGTGAGGTCACCACCTCCCCACCACCTTGGACCAATAGTCTGAGGTCCTGCAAAAGGCCTTTGTGATGTCACTGCCACACCCCTCCCTTGCTGTGCCAATGTCCTGCCCCTGGCCAGGCACTTTGGAGGTTTGAGCTACTCCCTGTGGATCACCCCACTCCAGGAGCGTTCATTCTAGGCAGCAAGCCGGCTAGACAGGGAAACATCAGACGCTGCTCCCAATGCTACACTCAGTTTTTCAGAAATTAGTCGACTTTATGACCAGAAGAGACCATTAGAGCATCTAATCTGACCCCCTGCATATCACAGGCCTCCTGTATGACACAAGAGCTACTTTTGAGGCAAACACATTCCAGAAAGGCATTTAGTCTAGATGAAATGACATCAGGAGATGGCGAATCCACCACTTTCCTTGGTAGCTTGTTCCTGTGGTGAATCATCCTCGCTGTTGAATCTTTGTGCCTTAGTTGTAATATGAATTTGTCTCTTTTCATCTTCCAGCCATTGGGTCTTGTTATTTTTCTCGGCTTGATTCAAGAGCCCTTTAATTCCCAAATCTTTTCTCTCCCTGAAGGCACTTCAACACTTCAGTGAAGTCACCTTTCAATCTTCTTTTGATAAGCTAAACAGGTTGAGCTCTTTCAATAGCTCAGGGTACGTCTACACTACGGGATTATTCCGAATTTACATAAACTGGTTTAGCAAAACAGATTGTATAAAATCGAGTGTGCGCGCCCACACTAAACACATTAAATCGGTGGTGTGCGTCCACTGTCCGAGGCTAGCGTCGATTTCTGGAGCGTTGCACTGTGGGTAGCTATTCCGTAGCTATCCCATAGTTCCCGCAACCTCCCCCACCCCTTGGAATTTCCGGGTTGAGATCCCAGTGCCTGATGGGGCAAAAATCATTGTCGCGGGTGGTTCTGGGTAAATGTCGTCAGTCACTCCTTCCTCTGTGAAAGCAACGGCAGACAAGCATTTCGTGCCTTTTTTCCCTGGATTGCCCTGGCAGATGCCATAGCATGGCAATCATGGAGCTTGTTTTGCCTTTTGTGACTATCACCGTATGTGTACTAGATGCCGCTCACAGAGGCGATTCAGCAGCGCTACACAGAAGCATGCTTTTGCTTTTGCATGACAGCAGAGATGGTTACTAGCCATACTGCACCATCTACCATACCATAAATTGGTAATAAGATGATCATGGTTACCGGTCCTTTTGCACCATTTGCTGCTTTCATAAGTGCCCCTGGCCGATCAGCCAGGGGCGCAAAAGCCAAAATTGGGAATGACTCCCTGAGTCAATCCCTCCTTTTTGGTATCTAAAAATAGAATCAACCCTGCCTAGAATATGGGCAAGTGTACTAGAGAATCACTGTATCATAGAACCAGAGAGCACAGCTGCTCTGTGTCAGATCCTGCAGAAATTATGAGCTGTATGCTTTTCACAGGAGATGCTCCTGCAACAACCCCACCTGTTGATTCCATTCTTCCCCCAGCCTTCCTGGGCTACCGTAGCATTGTCCCCCCACTTATGTGATGAAGTAATAAAGAATGCAGGAATAAGACACATTGACTTGTTAGTGAGAAATGAGTGGAAGGCAGCCTCCAGCTGCTATGATAGACCAGACAGGACAGTAAGGAGTGTGGAGGAGAGGAGCCCAGCATCCCTCTGCTAGTCCAGGGGCAATTGAATCTTTTCTTTACACATGAAGGGTGGGGGCTGATGGAGCTCAGCCCCCTGTTGCTATGATGACAATGGTTATCAGCCATACTGCACCATCTACCAGGAAAAATTAGGGCCAGGCGCCCTTGATCGACCTGACGGATGCTAGTCAGCATGGTTACCAGCCCTTTTGCACTGCCCCATGTGCCAATAGGCTGATGGTGAGGACGGATACCAGTCCTTTTGCACCATCAGCCACCCATGGCAGGGGGGAGCAAGGATGTTGGTGTTGAGTGCTGCAGCATCGCGTCTATCTGCAGCATTCAGTAAAGATAGGGTGACATGTAAAAGAGTCAAGAGAGGATTGTTTTCCCTTTCACTTCTGGGGGTGGGTGGGGGGTTGCGTAAATTGCTGAGCTATGCCCTGACCCACCGCGGACACTGTGTTTGACCCTAGAAGCATTTGGAGCTCAGCCAAGAATGCAAATACTTTTAGGAGATTGCAGGAACTGTGGGATAGCTTGAGTCCTCCAGTCCTTGAGCGTCCATTTGATTCTTTGGCTTTCCATTACGCTTGTCACGCAGCAGTGCGCTGAGTCCCTGCTATGCCGTCTGTCTGGAGATTTTTTTTAAATGATTTTGAATTTCGTCTTCTGTAACGGAGCGCTGATAGAACAGATTTCCCTGCCCTTACAGCGATCACATCCGCATGGTCCATGCGGGAGCTCTTTCTTTATTTTGATTTTTAACTGCATCACCACACGTGCTGATCGGAGCTCCACGCTGGGCAAACAGGAAATATTCAAAAGTTCGGGGGGCTTTTCCTGTCTACCTGGCCACTGCATCCGAGTTCAGATTGCTGTACAGAGCGGTCAGTGGTGCACTGTGGGATACCGCCCGGAGGCCAATATCGTCGATCTGCGGCCACACTAACCCTAATCCGGTATGGTAATATCGATATTAGCGCTACTCCTCTCGTTAGGGAGGAGTACAGAAACCGGTTTAAAGAGCCCTTTATATCGATATAAAGGGCCTCTTAGTGTGGACAGGTGTGGCGTTAAATCGGTTTTACGCTCCTAAAACCGGTTTAAACGCCTAGTGTAGACCAGGCCTCACTAGAAGGCAGTTTTCTCCAGCCCTCAGAACCTTTGGTGGCTCTTTGCTGCCCCAGCTCCAATTTCACAACATCTTTTTCAAATGAGGACACCAAAACTAGAGGCAGTATTCCAGTATCAGTCTCACTGATGCTGTGTCACCTCCTGTGACGTTACTGACATAATCTGTAACTGTATAGATCACCGTTGCGACCACTGTTCTATATTTGCAGCCAATATTGTAGAAAGGCTGTCGTGCAAGGGATCTATGGAGGGGTTCTGATTGGCTGATTATAATGATGCCATCTCTAGATGTGTATCATTTTTGTAGTTGACATTATGAATATTGGCTCTGTTCTGTCCATATTTCAAACTTGTGCTCTGCTTCCAGGGAACACCCCAGACAAGTTGGTGTCAGTTCTGCCTAGCCTGCTTGATGGCCCATTAAGGACCATCAGCTCTACAATCGACCCACTGAGAGAAAGCAGATACACCTTGTGACTCAGCAAGGTCTGCAGAGACCTGCCTATGGACGAACCCTAAGGTTTTTCTATGCCACATGCTGGATAGAGTGTCCTTGGGACAATGAAAGCAAAGACCACATGGCAAGAGACTATAAAAGGCTGATGCCTCATCTCCAACTTGTCTTCAATCCTGCTTCATACCTCTGGAGAGACTTTGCTACAAACTGAAGCTCTAGACAAAGGACTGAATGACCCATCCCAGCAGTGGACGGACTCCAGAGACTTGATTTGAACCTGCAGTTTATTCCATCATTGCTACAAGCCTGAACCCAGAACTTTGCCATTACTGTATGTGAAGGGTTAAAATCTATGTGCATTTTATATAACAACCTGGTCTATGGATTGTGCCAGATCTTTTCCAGACCCGAAGTCCTGAGTATGGTCTAGCCCACTATGACTCTTTTGATGGTTTAAATTACACTCACAGGCACTGATGATAGAGTTACTGAAAGTTTGGAAGTTAGGAGCTGGAAGGTCAGTGGTCCAGTCCCCTCACAGATGACCCCGACCCTCTGGGACAGGGGCAGATCTGAGCTCTCACACCAAATGCCTCATTGTGGCTGCCAGAATCTGTGGGCAGCTCGTTTAGTTTGCACGGAGGGTTGAGTCCTGCTTCGTGCACCATGTGTGAGAATGAAAATCCTAAACCGCCCTTTGAAATGACGAATGCAGCAGGACGTGTTATTGTCCCTGCCCCAAAGCAGACAGACCGATGGAGAAATGCCATTGAGACCAGGGTAATACTCCACTGCCGTTCTACCTTTTTTACTTGCTAAACTCCCTCCCAGCCTTGTGGGGTCTCAGAGCCCGGTACTGAGCCTGAGCCGAGATGGCTACACTGCAAATTTACCACCCCACAGCCCAAGCCCCGGGAGCCTGAGCTGGTATGGGGCAGCCCTGGGTGTTACATTGCAGTGTGGACATAAGCCTATTGTGTTTCATTTCTTAGGTTCTGCTGCCATCGTGTGGCCATTTCCTTCCCCTCCTTTCTGTCCAAAGCACAGAACCCAGTTCCTCCAGTGGGAGAAGGACATCTTTCTTCTTTCCTTCCTCAACAGCCCTTTCCCTGGACAGCCCTTTGCTGGGGTCTGGCTGGGGAACAGCCGTTTCTGAGGATTAATTTCATATTAATGGTGTTGATCTATAGATTTTACAGCCAGACTAGATGACTAGGTACCTCTGCTCTGACCTGATTCAGAACAGAGTCCAGAGAATTTTACCCAGTGACTCCTACATCCACCCCAAGATCTTCTGGCTGAACGAGGAGGGTTCATTCAGAAAGTCATCGTGTTTGGGTGTAAAGGTGTGAAATGATGGGGAAATTGGCCCCTCTTTCAAGTTTAAATGTTGTAACTTCTACATCTAGACCGGGGTGGCCACCCTGAGCCTGAGAAGGAGCCAGAATTTCCCAGTGTCACTGCCAAACCTGCACCTTTGTATGCAACTACTGAGTCAATTGTGAACCTTCCCATCATTGTCCTTTGCTCTTAATCCTGAGGCTATTGCCCCATCATGGGCCCATTTCCCGCCTCTCTTTCATACAGAAGCACAATTTTCTTTGCACAGATATAGGAACAGCAAGATCTTTCTCTGTCCCTTGTGCAAAGCAGGGGGCCAAATTCCATGGAAACAATGGACAAGCAGGGGGCTCTGGGCACATCCAGCCCTGGCCGTGAGATGTTCCCTCCCCTCTTTCTTTATGCCCCTGTTGTTATTTCATGGATTGTCTGGGATGGGGAAAAAGCTGAGTTCACTCCAGGTGGAGGGGAAAAGAACCCTGAAAATCTCAGGACCCAACCCTGCTACCAGGATCACTGAGGTGCTGGGAATCTGCCTGGGAAAGGGACTGTGTGAATTGTCAAGGTGGGGAATGAATAACAATCTACAACTAGATCCACCTCATTAACCACCGACACAGGCTAATCCTGCTGGTGATAGAAGGGAAACTGGGAGCCATTCTTTGCTGTTCAGCCATGGAAACAGTGACCCAATTGCACCGCAGTGAATGTGCTGGGGAAAGCTGGAGTTTACAGGCAGGTGGAAATAGCAGATCCTAGAAACACCTGGAGCTCCCCACACCGCTTCTGCCACTAGGGTGAGGTGTTGAGCTGCTCACAGCATCCCCCACCATGACCTTGCAGCAGGGGATTGCCGCACCCCCAACCCAATGCAGGGGAGATGGCTGAGTGTATCTCTGCACCCTGAGACCAGGGCACCCACACTCTGTGCCCCACACATAGAATCTGGCCCTGCTGAAAAGTGACCCCTATGAACAAGTCACCTCCAGGAGAGCAGGATTGGTCCTCAGAGAGGGGAACGGGCTTCTTGTGAAGCTTATAGGTCACTGGATGCTCTGGAAACAGGAGGGCTCTGAGTGTAACCCATAGTAAACACAACCTGCTAGGTGATGTAGCTCAGTGGTTGAGCACATGCTTTGCATGTATAAGGCCCTGGGTTCAATCCTCAGCATCTTCATGATCATTTTTTCACCCTGCTGCTTTGCTCATGCCCAGAGGGGATATGGCCCACCAGTCTCCCTGCACCAGTTTCAGTCCTGCTCAGTGAGGGGCAAGTGACAATTGCATGGAAGGTCGGTGGGGGGGGGGGGTTTTCTGCTCCTAAGTCACCTTGGTACGTTTAAGATTCCCACCCGCTGTGCTGCTTGGGACAATGGTAGATGAGAAGGCCGAATCCTCCAGCACTGGAGGGAAAGGTCCCATCTGCACAGACTGCGAGGCAAGGAAACAGAGGGCAGTCAGTGCTCAGGGAGGAGAGGGGTCAATGATTTACTCCCAGCAGGGGACACTGTCTTTTTGAGTATCAGAGGGGTGGCCATGTTAGTCTGGATCTGTAAAAGGCGACAGAGTCCTGTGGCACCTTCTAGCCTAACAGACGTATTGGAGCATGAGCTTTCGTGGCTGAATCCCCACTTCGTCAGATGAATGGAGTGGGAATTCTGTGACTGGCTAGCCAAGTACAAAAGCAGTTTCTCCTCCCTTGGTGATCACACCTCAACTGCTAGAAGAGGGTCTCATCCTCCCTGATTGAACTAACCTCCTTATCTCTAGGCTGATTCTTGCCTGCATACTTATACGTGCTCCTGCAAATTTCCACTACATTCACCTGACGAAGTGGGATTCACCCACGGAAGCTTATGCTCCAATACGTCTGTTAGTCTGTAAGGTGCCACGGGACTCTTTGTCTTTTTGAAGCGAGTGCTGCTGGCTTGGGATGGTGCTGACGATGGATAGAAAAAAGGCTGGAGTCAATGGCAGATGGGACCACAGAAGGGGAAGGGGAATGGCAGCCCCACAGAAGGTCCTCAGTGCTCAGATGCCCCCAGTTATTGCACCCTGGCCTGTCCTAGAGAGAGAAAAGACACCGAGGGACCCAGCCCCCCTACAGTGATCCCATGGACAAGAACCTGGTTAGGAGTGGGGTGAAGGTTCCCTCTGGGCAAAGGGGAGCTGAAATCCCTCCATGTCCTGGAATTTAAGCAATGAAAGCTTCAAACCCTGCACGGGTGTAGGCTGAGGTGCATCAGCAGAAGATTGGGCTGGACAGGGGTGGCAGGTTTGTATAATTTTTGGTGGTGCCCAGAATGGGACCAAGTCCTGCCCCACCTGCCACACACACCTGCCTAAGGCTCTGGGAAGGAGTTTGGTTGTGGGAGGGAGAGGGGTTGGGCTCTGGGAGAGTTTGGGTGCAGGGTCTGGGCTCAGTCAGGGGGTTGTGGTGAAGGAGGCAGTGTGGGGGGCAGGCTCTTGGAGGAAGGTTGGGTGCAGGTGTGGGGTCTGGGCTGGGGCAGGGGGTTGGGGTTGCAGGAGAGGGTGAGGGGTGCAGAATTTACCTCAGGCATCTCCCGAAAGCAACCCGTAGCCCCTAAGCTGGAGGGCCGGGGGCGTCTCTGCGCACTGCTGCCCACAGACTCCACCCCTGCAGCTCCCATTGCCACAGTTGGCAGAGTTGGCAGTTGGGGCGGGGGCAGCATGTGGAGACCCCCCCACACCACAGTTGTTCTTCTCACAGCTGGCTGATGGGGGGCAGCAGGGGATCTCCCCAATCTGGGGGAATCTCTCTGTGCCCCACTGTAGTTCTCCATCCTGTCTCCCCCTAACAACACGCACCACTCCCCTCCTCATTATCAATGTTTTAGAGAGACCCCTCCCTCCCTTTATGGGATACAGACTCTGTGACAGAGACTGACTGGGGCTCCTCTCTGCATGGCCCCAGTGGGGAAGGAAAGAGACTGGGGGAGGGGGAGAAGATGAGCAGAAGGAGTCAAAAGGGGCAAAGCCAGAATAGAGGAGATTTTCTTTCTGTTAAAATGTACTGGAGTCTCATCGCTGAAAAGCCGCATCTTGAGTTAAGTTTGAACCAGCAGCCTTTCAATTACCAGGCAAAGGTGTGAACCACAGAGACTGATAACTGCCTGCTTCCCAAATGTGTTTAAAAAACATCTTTAGGGGTGCAACTGGTTAGTGCAGAGGGGCCATCAGTTGGGGTTATGAGTTCAAGCTTTCTCTCAAGCCCTTATTTCTCTTACCTGTGTAGTTTGTTTTGCCTAATTCATACACAAAGTGCTATAGTAGAAAAAGGAGAGTAAGTTCTAAAATGTAGAGGTGGGTGCATACTTTAGAAACATCACCCCTGTGCTGCCATTAGTTCCAGCAGATTGTTCACTGGAAGGGCAAATTCATTTCTTTGCTGCTGAGAAAGAGGCCAGGACAGGTCTGTGGGCACCAGATCTCTCTGCTTCTTCCAGCTCCTTCCCTGCCCCAGTCACTGCTGTAGGAGGGTCCTATATGCACTGAGCCTAAACATTTTCCTGGGCCTTCTTAGCATAGTTGGCAGCATGTCAGTCTCATACTCAGTAGGTCCTGAGCTCACACCTCAGAAAAGACAATGGTTTTCTGCTCCCTGCTTCAGATTTTCTAAAGGAAATCAGAGAAAAGAAGCTATAGGAGAGTGGCTCCTAGACACTCTAACACTACACAGATTTTTCTAAGGCATTAACTTTTCCTTCTCTGTGGAGTTTGTATTCTCCATAGAGCAAAATAAAACAAAAACATGCAAGTCTAAGACTAATACAGTATGAAACTCACTACAGATAAAATCTCACCCTCAGAGATCTTCCAATAAGCTTCTTTTGCGGACTAGACTTATTTCTTGTCTGGGCCCAATCTTTGCACCTGGTATAGTCCTTGTTCCAGCTCAGGTGGTAGCTAGGGGATTTCTCATGACTGCAGCCACCTTTCTTCTGTTCCACCCCCTTATACAGCTTTGGTACAAGGCAGGAATCTTTTGTCTCTCTCCTGGGGAAAAGCCCCAGGTTTAAGATGGATTCCTGTACCAGGTGACATGGTCACATGTCCTGTGAGACCCCAAGCCTTCATTGTTCCTGGCCTGACTCAGATGGTGCAGGACAGAGCCATCTCCAGTCAATTGTCCTGGTTAATGGGAGCCATCAAGAGTCCAAACCACTATTAATGGCCCACACTTTGCATCATTACAACAGGACCTCAGAGTTATAGTTCATATTTCTAGCTTCAGATACAGGAATGATCGGTTCATACAAATAGGCTGAACACACACAGTAGATAATAAGCTTTGTAATGATACTGCACAAGAGACCTTTTGCATGAAGCATGTTCCAGTTACATTATGTTCACACTCATTAGCATATTTTCATAAAATCATCAACATCACAGCAGGGAAAGGGTTTTACTGCGGCACCTGGGAGCAGTTGAGTTTCATGTTCAGGCTCTGCTATGAGTTCCTCCAGGTTTCCCATAAGCACACAGGGCCCTTAGTGGGTACTCTCGATACAGAAATGGCCCAGATACAATGAAGTGATGGGAATTGCATTTTCCTTTTTAATTTTTGAATTTCCAATGACATTTCTGTTTGTGATTTTGTTTTGCTTCGTATAACTGTGTTTTCTCAGGGACTTGATATTTACCAGGCTAACTAACAGCTAATAACGGGAGACTTCCAAGCAGGGCGTGGGCGAGCAGAAAAGAACTGTAAGAGACGCTGGTTTTTGACCTTGTGTTAGATAAGAATAGAATGCAGATTGTAGCAGAAATTGCTGAGAGAAGTAAGCTATCAGAAAGGAATATGTACAAACAAAATGCAATTGTTGCTCCTTACTGTATGTCGCAAAAGGTATAAATGCTTGCCTTAATTGTTTATCTAACCGAGACCTACCTCGGGAGGGGAAACTCTGCCTGTCTGTACTCTCCCGAATAACTGCAGTTGCTCGAAATAAACGGCATAATATAATAACATTTAACATCCCTGTGGTGGGAAGAACATCTCAACAGCCCAACACTGTGGCATTTGATTTCAAAAAGGAGAACTAGGGTACGTCTACACTACGGGATTATTCCGATTTTACATAAACCGGTTTAGCAAAACAGATTGTATAAAATCGAGTGCGCGCGGCCACACTAAACACATTAATTCGGTGGTGTGCGTCCACGGTCCGAGGCTAGCATCGATTACTGGAGCATTGCACTGTGGGTAGCTATTCCGTAGCTATCCCATAGTTCCCGCAGCCTCCCCCGCCCCTTGGAATTTCCGGGTTGAGATCCCAGTGCCTGATGGGGCAAAAATCATTGTCGCGGGTGGTTCTGGGTACAGCCTCACCGCTCCCTCCCTGAAAGCAGCAGACAACCGTTTCGCGCCTTTTTTGCTTGGTGAACTGTGCAGATGCCATAGCATAGCAAGCATGGACCCTGCTCAGCTCAATACCGCAATCGTGGATGTTTTAAACACCTCGCGCACTCTCGTGCAGTATATGGTGAACCAGGACCTTCAAACCGAGGCGAGTAAGAGGCGGATACGGCAGCGCGGCGATGACAGTGATGAGGACGTGGACACAGAATTATCTCAAACCGCGGGCCCCTGCGCTTTGGAGATCCTGATGGTAATGGGGCAGATTCTATCCATTGAACGCCGATTTTGGGCCCGGGAAACAAGCACTGACTGGTGGGACCGCATTGTGTTGCAGGTGTGGGACGATTCCCAGTGGCTGCGAAACTTTCGCATGCGTAAGGGCACTTTCATGGAACTTTGTGACTTGCTTGCCCCTGCCCTGAAATGCCATACCAAGATGAGAGCAGCCCTCACAGTAGAGAAGCGAGTGGCGATAGCCCTGTGGAAGCTTGCAACGCCAGACAGCTACCGGTCAGTCGGGAATCAATTTGGAGTTGGAAAATCTACTGTGGGGGCTGCTGTGATGCAAGTAGCCAAAGCAATCACTAAGCTGCTGCTACGAAAGGTTGTGACTCTGGGAAACGTGCAGTCCATAGTGGATGGCTTTGCTGCACTGGGATTCCCTAACGGTGGGGGGGCGATAGATGGAACCCATATCCCTATCTTGGCACCGGAGTGCCAGGGCACCCAGTACGTAAACCGGAAGGGGTACTTTTCAATGGTGCTGCAAGCACTGGTGGATCACAAGGGACGTTTCACAAACATCCACGTGGGATGGCCAGGGAGGGTTCATGACGCTCGCATTTTCAGAAGCACTACTCTGTTTAAACGGCTGCAGCAAGGGAATTACTTCCCAAACCAGAAAATAACAGTTGGGGATGTTGAAATGCCTGTCGTTATCCTGGGGGACCCAGCCTACCCCTTGATGCCATGGCTCATGAAGCCATACACAGGCAGCCTGGACAGTGGTCAGGATCTGTTCAATTACAGGCTGAGCAAGTGCAGAATGGTGGTGGAATGTGCATTTGGCCGTTTAAAGGCGCGCTGGCGGACATTACTGACTCGCTCAGACCTCAGCCAAACCAATGTCCCCTATGTTATTGCTGCTTGCTGTATTCTCCACAATCTCTGTGAGAGTAAGGGGGAGACCTTTATGGCGGGGTGGGAGGCTGAGGCAAATCATCTGGCCGCTGATTACGCGCAGCCAGACACCAGGGAGATTAGAAGAGCACACCAGGAAGCGGTGCGCATCAGAGAAGCTTTGAAAACGAGCTTCATCAATGGCCAGGGTACAGTGTGACTGCTGTGTTTGTTGATGAACACCCAACCCCCTTGATTGACTCATTCCCTGTAATCAACTCACCCTCCCCCTTCGAGTACAGCTTACTTATGCAAATAAAGTCACTCTCGTTTAAAAATCATGAATTCTTTATTAATTCATTATAAAAACAGGGAGAGAAGTAAGGGTGTGGTTTGGGAGGAGGATAGGAAGGATGGAGAAGGCCATTAAAAAAATTTCACAGTAACGACAGCCTTCTGGTTGGGCTGTCCACGGGGGTGGAGTTGGCGGGTGCACGGAGCCTCCCCCCACGCGTTCTTACATGTCTGGGTGAGGGGGATATGGAACATGGTGAGGGTAGAGGGTGGTTATACAGGGGCTGCAGCGGCACTCTGTGATCCTGCTGCCGTTCCTGAAGCTCCACCAGACGCCGGAGCATGTCAGTTTGATCACGCAGCAGCCCCAGAGTTGCATCCCGCCACCGCTGATCTTCCTGCCGCCACCTCTGATTTTCCTGCCGGTCTTCCTGCCACCACCTCTCATCTCGGGTGTCTCTCCTGTCCTCATGTTCACTGGCATCTTTCCTGTAATTTGATACCACGTCCTTCCACTCATTCAGATGAGCTCTTTCATTGCGTGTAACTTCCATAATATCCGAGAACATTTCATCTCTCGTCTTTTTCCTCCGCCTTATCTGTGCTAGCCTTTGGGATGGAGGAGGCACGCTTGAAAGATTTGCAGCTGCATGAGGGAGAGAAATATTTAAAAAGATACATTTTACAGAACAATGGTTATACTCTTTCACAGTGAACAGCACTATTCACCTTACATAGCACATGTGATTTCCTTACAAGGTCGCATTTTTCATCTTAATAGTGAGTGCCTGCAGCTCTGGAGTTACAGATCTCACAGACACAGGTCCGGGCATCAGAATTCAGCTTGCATGCGGCCATGGTAAGCCACTGTCTTTCGGCTTCTGCAGTGATTTACCCCTCCCCCCAATGCATGGCTAATACCACGCTAGCTCCCTGCTAATCAACACCCTTCCCACCCCCCCACCCACTGCGTGGCTGGTAGCTTGGGGAAGATCGCCGGTGACCAAACACAAAAAAGATCATCGGCATTTCACTCCTCCCCTCCCCCCGCTTGGCTACGTGCAGGAAAGGTTTTTTTTTTAAGCTGCTGCAGTCCACGAACCCAGTAGGAAAATGGCCATCCCCCTTACTTAAATTCCTGATTTTTAACCAGGTTATCCTGAACGATATCACTTTGCTGAGGATCACACAGCGAGATAAAGAACGGATGCTTCTTGAATGCCAGCAATCACCGGGACCATACGCTGCTATGCTTTGCCATGCAATGATACCTGATTACTTGCTACATGCATGGCGTGGTAAAGTGTCCTACCATGGTGGGCGGAACAAGGCTGCCTTGCCCAGAAACCTTCTGCAAAGGCTTCTGGAGTACCTACAGGAGCGCTTCATCGAGATGTCCCTGGAGGATTTCCTCTCAATCCCCGGACATGTTAACAAACTTTTCTAAGTAACTATACTGTCTGCGAATGCATCCCAAGTCCTCAGGGCAAATCAATCATTAAAAAACGCTTGCTTAAAAAACAATGTTTGCTATTTGCAAAGGTACACTCACCAGAGGTCCCTTCCATGGCGTCATTGTCTAGGATAGTTGCTTGGGAGGGCTGGGAGGAGGGTAATTCCGTCAGGGTGAGAAAAAGCTCCTGGCTGCTGGGGCTCACGGACTGCTGTGTGCTCTCTGCTAGGTCTTCCTCCTCTTCTTCATCTTCATCTTCCCCGTCCACATAATCCTCAGACATGGCAGAGATTACAACCCCCACCTCGGAATCCATGGTCAGGGGTGGGGTAGTTGTGGCGCAGCCCCCTAAAATTACATGCAGCTCAGCATAGAAGCGGCATGTTTTTCGACCTGCCCCGGACCTTCCGTTTGCTTCTTTGGTTTTCTGGTAGGCTTGTCTGAGCTCCTTAACTTTCACTCTGCACTGCACTGAGTCCCTGCTGTGGCCTTTATCCGTCATAGCCTTAGAAATTCTTTCAAATACTTTTTCATTTCGTCTTTTGGAACGCAGTTCTGTTACCACTGAATCCTCTCCCCATATAGCGATCAGATCCAGTACCTCCCGTGCAGTCCATGCTGGGGCTCTTTTTCGATTCTCAGGAGACTGCATTGTTACCTGTGCAGATGAGCTGTGCGTGGTCACCTGTGCTGATGAGCTCTCCACGCTGGGGAAGCAGGAAATGAATTTCAAAAGTTCGCGGGGCTTTTCCTGTCTACCTGGCCAGTGCATCCGAGTTCAGAATGCTGTCCAGAGCGGTCAGTGGTGCACTGTGGGATACCGCCCGGAGGCCAATACCGTCGATTTGCGGCCACACTAACCCTATTCCGATATGTTAATCCCGATATTAGCGCTACTCCTCTCGTCGGGGAGGAGTACAGAAACCGATTTAAAGAGCCATTAAAATCGATATAAGGTGCCTCCTAGTGTGGACGGGTGTGGCGTTAAATCGGTTTTACGCTCCTAAAACCGGTTTAAACGCCTAGTGTAGACCAGGCCCTATACAAAAATGAAGGGGTTAGTTAAACAGAAATTAAAAGGTACAGTGACTAAAGTGAAATTCCTGTAAGCTGCATGGACACTTTAACGACACCATAATAGAGGCCCAACTTAAATGTATACCCCAATTTAAGAAACACAGTAAAAGAACTAAAAAAGACCCACCGGGGCTTAACAAACATGTAAAAGAAGCACTGAGAGACAAAAAGACTTCCTTTAAAAAGTGGAAGTCAAATCCTAGAAAGGAGCATAAACATTGCCAAATTGTAGGTGACAAATCTGAGGAACTGCAACAGACTGAAGTATCACTAGAGGAGGTTTAGAAATTAATTGATAAACTCAATATTAACAAGTCACCAGGACCAGATGGCATTCACCCAAGAGTTCTGAAAGAACTCAAATGTGAAGTTGCGGAACTATTAACTATGGTTTGTAACCTGTCCTTTGAATCGACTTCGGTACCCAATGACTGGAAGTTAGCTAATGTAACGCCAATATTTAAAAAGGGCTCTAGAGGTGATCCCGGCAATTACAGACCAGTAAGTCTAACGTCGGTACCGGGCAAATTAGTTGAAACAATAGTAAAGAATAAAATTGTCAGACACATAGAAGAACATAAATTGTTGGGCAAAAGTCAACACGGTTTCCGTAAAGGGAAATCATGTCTTACTAATCTATTAGAGTTCTTTGAAGGGGTCAACAAACATGTGGACAAGGGGGATTCAGTGGACATAGTGTACTTAGATTTCCAGAAAGCCTTTGACAAGGTCCCTCACCAAAGGCTCTTACATAAATTAAGTTGTCATGGGATAAAAGAGAAGGTCCTTTCAAGGATTGAGAACTGGTTAAAAGACAGGGAACAAAGGGTAGGAATTAATGGTAAATTCTCAGAATGGAGAGGGGTAACTAGTGGTGTTCCCCAAGGGTCAGTCCTCGGACCAATCCTATTCACCTTATTCATAAATGATTTGGAGAAAGGGGTAAACAGTGAGGTGGCAAAGTTTGCAGAAGATACTAAACTGCTCAAGATAGTTAAGACCAAAGCAGACTGTGAAGAACTTCAAAAAGATCTCACAAAACTAAGTGATTGGGCAACAAAATGGAAAATGAAATTTAATGTGAATAAATGTAAAGTAATGCATATTGGAAAAAATAACTCCAATTATACATAAAATATGATGGGGACTAATTTAGCTACAACAAATCAGGAAAAAGATTTTGGAGTCATCGTGGATAGTTCTCTGAAGATGTCCACGCAGTGTGCAGAGGCGGTCAAAAAAGCAAACAGGATGTTAGGAATTATTAAAAAGGGAATAGAGAATAAGACTGACTATATTATTACCCTTATATAACTCTATGGTATGCCCACATCTTGAATTCTATGTACAGATGTGGTCTCCTCATCTCAAAAAAGATATACTGGCATTAGAAAAGGTTCAGAGAAGGGCAATTAAAATGATTAGGGGTTTATAACGGGTCCCATATGAGGAGAGATTAAAGAAGCTAGGGCTTTTCAGCTTGGAAAAGAGGAGACTAAGAGGGAATATGATAGAGGTATATAAAATCATGAGCGATGTGGAGAAAGTAGATAAGGAAAAGTTATTTACTTACTCCCATAATACAAGAACTAGGGGCCACCAAATGAAATTAATAGGCAGCTGGTTTAAAACAAATAAAAGGAAGTTCTTCTTCACACAGCGCACAGTCAACTTGTGGAACTCCTTGCCTGAAGAGGTTGTGAAGGCTAGGACTATAACAGGGTTTAAAAGAAAACTGGATAAATTCATGGAGGTTAAGTCCATTAATGGCTATTAGCCAGGATGGGTAAGGAATGGTGTCCCTAGCCTCTGTTTGTCAGAGGATGGAGATGGATGGCAGGAGAGAGATCACTTGATCATTGTCAGTTAGGTTCACTCCCTGGGCTGCTTCTTCTCTACAACTATAATTGTCTTTTTACACCAAAATCACTAATTTGAGCACCCAATTCCATGTACAGTCCTAGTGGATGTAAGGCACAGGTAACTTTTGCCTCAGGGTAGCTTGTTGGCATCAACCCTCTCTCCCCCACCTGGAGCTGATGAAATTCCTGTCTGGAGGGACACACGCTCCTACAAGTCAAAAGGAAAGGAGCTGATAGAAAAGATCACAGGACTGACCCCAAAGAAGGGTTAGCTGCAAAAGGCAGAAGCAGGCAACTCATCCGGCAGAGCTGAGAGACCACAGTGAAGATGGTGCAAAGATCACTATATTGGAATTAGCAAATGTGATTTTTTTTAAAACAAATCTTTGGGAAGCCCTAATAAAGGCATTTCTTACAGTTCTCTCCGATTGGGATTTTCTGATCTCTAATAGGGAATGACATCTGATTGAAGCTTTTCCCAAATGCAGAGCATGTGTAGGGTCTCTCTCCACTGTGGATTCTACGATGTCTGACAAAGTCTGAGTGCTCAATGAAACTTTTCCCGCACTCAGAGCATGTGTAGGGCATCTCTCATGTGTGGATTCTCTGATGTGTGATAAGGTTTGAGCGCTGACGGAAGCTTTTCCCGCACTCAGAGCATGTGTAAGGCATCTCTCCTGTGTGGATTCTCTGATGTGTGATAAAGTTTGAGCGCTGACTGAAGCTTTTCCCGCACTCAGAGCACGTGTAGGGCGTCTCCCCTGTGTGGATTCGCTGATGTGTGATAAGGTTTGAGCGCCAATTGAAGCTTTTCCCGCACTCAGCGCACGTGTAGGGCGTCTCCCCTGTGTGGATTCTCTGATGTGTGATAAGGTGTGAGCGCCGACTGAAGCTTTTCCCGCACTCAGCGCACGTGTAGGGCGTCTCCCCCGTGTGGATTCTCTGGTGTGTGATAAGGTTTGAGCGCCAAATGAAGCTTTCCCCACACTCAGCGCACGTGTAGGGCATCTCCCCTGTGTGGATTCTCTGATGTGTGATAAGGTGTGAGCGCTGACGGAAGCTTTTCCCGCACTCAGCGCACGTGTAGGGCGTCTCCCTTGTGTGGATTCTCTGATGTGTGATAAGGTTTGAGCGCTGATTGAAGCTTTTCCCGCACTCAGCGCACGTGTAGGGCGTCTCCCCTGTGTGGATTCTCTGATGTGTGATCAGACTTGAGCGCAGACTGAAGCTTTTCCCACACTCTGAGCACGTGTAGGGCATCTCCCCTGTGTGGATTCGCTGATGTGTGATAAGGTGTGAGCGCCAATTGAAGCTTTTCCCGCATTCAGCGCACGTGTAGGGCGTCTCCCCTGTGTGGATTCTCTGATGTGTGATAAGGTGTGAGCGCCGATTGAAGCTTTTCCCGCACTCAGAGCATGTGTAGGGCATCTCTCCTGTGTGGATTCTCTGATGTGTGATAAGGTTTGAGCGCTGACTGAAGCTTTCCCCGCACTCGTGGCATGTGTAGTTTGTCTCTTCCAAGTTGATTCTCTCATGTGTAATAACGTCTGAGAGGCTACTGAAGTTCTCCTCTGGCCTCTGCTGAGTCTCAGAGGCTTTTACTGTTTCTCGGAGTGCACAACTCCTGGAAACATTCCCTTTGGGTCTTCCTGATAACGTCCCATGTGGTTCTCCTTGCTCAGCATCTTCCTGCTGGGGTTTCTGCTCCTCATTCTCACGCACCATCCTATCACCTGATGGGAGACAGAGAGAATCCAGACATAGGTCACTCCCTGTGCCTGAGAGAAAGGAAATCTCAGAGACAGGAATTTTAAAAGGGATGAACAAACCAAAATATGTGCAGGAGAGATCAAACCTATCAGGAGCTGATTTTCCCCAGAGGAGAGAGGAAGGGATCAGTTTTGGTCTGCATTTCACCAGAACATGCAGGGGAAAGTGGGATCAGGTAGGGATCTGCTGCCAGTTGTTAGTCAGGATAGGTGGGAAGCCATGAGTGACATCTGCCTAATTATTCCACATCTGCAGGGAACAATCCTGAACTTGGAGAGCTCACAAGGTCTTTGTAGGGCATCCCGAATGTTTCCTGTATTCACGGACAGTTTTTGACTTGCTTTAACCAAGTCCTCACCTGTGCAGGCAGCTCTTGGAAGCACTTCTTTCTCAGAGGCCTGGAGGTCCAGGACCCACGGCTCTTCCCCTCGTTCCAGCTGTGAGACCACATCAGGTTTGGAATTTAGAAACCCTATGCCAGGCAAAGAAAACAAGGGAGGTCGGTGGAATTTGTGGGATACTTGTCACAAAGAATAGTCCATGGTTTTAAGCTCAGATCATTTTTAAGCAGTAACATCCCAAGACCAGCTTCCTTGGCTCCAAGTGGCAGGAGAGTTATTATTATTATTAATCATACGCATTACCTTAGTGCCTAAGGACCAACTAACAGTGTGTCTCCGTTGTGCTAGGCACAGTACAAATGCAGAATAGTAGATGGCCCATGCTCTGAAGAATTTACAGTCTAAATAGACAAGACAGACACAGCATGGGGGAAGGGGTAGAACCCTCTGTTAGAATAGAGATATTCAGGCCTGCCTGCAAAGCCTAGACTTTAAGAACTTAGGGGTATTTTTATCACTTAGCTAATTACAGGAGTATGAAAACAAAGAATCAAAATCACAGTGTGCCTGTATCTGGGCCTTCTCTCACTAGGATAGCCTGAGGCCTTGTTCTTAGGCTAAGGCCTTTGGCTAAGCAGCAGGGGCAGCCATAAGCTGGGAAGCGAAGGGTCACATCCTCACATCCCAAACCAGTCACACTGAAATAAGGTGCTATTGGGCTGTTAGGAAGACAGTCCTGTCTGGATCTTAAGATGGTTAAAGAAACCTTAATTTGATAGCATTCTGTCTGGCAAGAAATCACTTATCAATGCTTGTGGTTGTGAAACCCTCATTTCTGTATTGCTTTATCTTTATGGCCACCACTTTTACATTGTTAATCAGTCTGGTTCTCTAATTGTTTCTCTCTCCTGTATAATTAATGTTGCCAGGTGTAAGTTAATTAGGGTAGTGGTTTATAATTGGTTAGAGCAGGAGTAGGCAACCTATGGCGGCACACGAGCTGATTTTCAGTGGCACTCACACTGCCCAGGTCCTGGCCACCGGTCCAGAAGGCTCTGCATTTTTAATTAATTTTAAATGAAGCTTCTTAAACATTTTAAAAACCTTACTGACTTTACATACAATAGTTCAATTATGTATTATAGACTTATAGAAAGAGACTTTCTAAAAACATTAAAATGTATTATTGGCATATGAAATCTTAAATTAGAGTGAATAAATGAAGACTCCGCACACCACTTCTGAAAGGTGGCCGACGCCTGGGTTAGAGAATTATGTCACAATATGTTAGAATTGGTTAGTTAAATTTCAGCACAATTACTGGTTAAGGTATAGCTGAGAATATTACTCTATAAATGGGGTCAAACAGGAGGGAGGAAGGAAATTGGAATAATAGAATATCAGGGTTGGAAGGGACCTCAGGAGGTATCTAGTCCCACCCCTGCTCAAAGCAGGATCAATCCCCAACTAAATCATCCCAGCCAAGGCTTTGTCAAGCCTGATCTTAAAAACCTCTAAGGAAGGAGATTCCACCACCTCCGTGGGGAACTCATCCCAGGGCTTCACCACCCTCCTAGTGAAATAGTGTTTCCTAATATCCAACCTAAACCTCCCCCATTGCAACTTGAAATCATTACTCTTTGTTCTGTCATCTGCTACCACTGAGAACAGTCTAGGCCTGGTCTACACTGGGGGGGGAGGGGGAGGAGTTCGATCTAAGGTACGCAACTTCAGCTACGTGAATAGCGTAGCTGAAGTCGAATACCTTAGTTCGAATTACTTACCCATCCTCACGCCGCGGGATCGACGTCCGCGGCTCCCCCATCGACTCCGCCACCACCGTTCGCGGTGCTGGAGTTCTGGAGTTGACAGGAGCGCGTTCGGAGTTCAATATATCGCGTCTAGATGAGACGCGATATATTGAACTCCGAGAAATCGATTGCTACCCGCCGATCCGGCGGGTAGTGAAGACGTACCCCTAGATCCATCCTCTTTGGAGCCCCCTTTCAGATAGTTGAAAACAGCTATCAAATCCCCCCTCATTCTTCTCTTCTGCAGACTAAACAATCCCAGTTCCCTCAGCCTCTCCTCAGAAGTCATGTGTTCCAGTCCCCTAACCATTTTTGTTGCCCCCCGCTGGATGCTTTCCAATTTTTCCACATCCTTCTTATAGTGTTGGGCCCAAAACTGGACACAGTGCTCCAGATGAGGCCCCATGAATGTTGAATGTTGGTTAGGGGGCGAACGGGAACAGGGACACAGGCCAGGCTCTGCGGCATCAGAGCTGGGAAGGGAACACTGGGGAACAGACTGTATCGGCGAATAGAGATAAGCCCGACTGGTGTGAAGGGCTTCGGAATATGTAATCTTATAGGTGTAAAAATTTTACAGACAATACCACCCTGTGACATCATCAGCGAAGTGCCCATTTGTGCCTGGGTAGGGGCCCTGCTCTGGGAGGGAGGATGCAGCAAGGACTCAGGATTGGTGGCCGGGGTCGCTGTGCATAGGAGATGGGGAGGTTATGTGAGGAGGGGGGTAATGAGTGGGAGAGGGAGGTCAAGTGTTAAAATAATAATATTTGGGGAAAAAATGTATAATAAAGTGAAACTGAACAGAAATAAAACTGGAGTGGAGGATCTAAAGCAACAAGGCTTCGGTAGGGATTTGGGGTTAAAGGTCTGGGATCCCCCACAGCTCCAGATCCCCAAACCTCTCCTCCCTCCCACTGACCCACCCAGCCCACTTCCTGGGTGCCCTTCCTCCACTCCCCTCCCCTTCTTCCCATTACTCTCAGCCGGCACCACCTCCCGGCACCTTGAAAACTTCTTGTATTTTCTCCTCTTCTCTCACAGCCTCCTACCTCCCTGCTGCTTCTTAGCTCTAACCCTGCACACACCCGCCCCATGTCCTGGCATATCTACTACCCCCCATCTCCGTCCCTCCCACGGCTCGCTTATCCCTTCACCCATGGGATCCTGAACTGCAACATTACACGCTCTACTAAAAGAGCTCATCTGACTGTCACACAAGCCAGGCATGAGTCACACACCTATTTACTCAATTTAGAATTCTACAGGCAGCATATTTTCCTCTTAAAATGAGGAAAAGGCATGAAAGCTACAGTGATTAATGTAGTTACGAATGTAGCCAATGAGGATACATTCAATGCAATTTTAAAATGACTGACAGCACCAAAAAGGCACATGTCCAAAAATGATACTAGTGGGTGGGAGATAAGGCAAAAAAAGGTGCGGGGGGCAAGGAAACTTGTCAAAACTTGGATGAAGAATAAAGATATAAAGTTATTACTGCTCAGGTTCTTCAGAGACCCCACAGCTTCTAATAACCCAGGGGACAGGACTCCTTACCCAGCGAGGTCACCGTCTCATAGTTCTCCTGCATGACATCCCTGTAGAGGGCTCTCTGAACAGGGTCCAGCAGGGCCCATTCCTCCCTGGTGAAATACACAGCCACCTCCTTGAAGGTCACCGGCCCCTGAAAGAGCAAGAGTCCAACACTCAGTACCTGCTGTCCCACTTACAGCCCCACTACTCACAGAACAGCAGCACCAGGTAAATGGAAGCTCCGGGAGGCACATGTTAACAGAGTCCCACCCCACCTTGCTTAGAGCAGCCAGTGGCATCAGAGGGTAGAAAGAGAGAAACTTTGTGTCTCCCAGCTGACAGACGGAGGCAGGGTCATCACATTTATCACATAGCTACTAGCCAGAGCTTAATATAGGAGATGGAGCTGTCTCTGGACCCTGCTGGTAACTCCCTGGTAGGAATCCCAACACTCTCCAAATAAAATCTATGGAAGAAAGGGGAAGTCAATAGTAAAGACTATAAGTTAGAAGGTCAGAATTGTAGAAAATTGTTAAGGGAAGCTATCAGAAATCAATGATCAACCAATGAAAATAAGAAGGAAGTTTTAGGAAGTACAAAATTAATCCTAACAGTGGTAGTGGTACATTACTGTTGAGAATATTTTGCTAGCTTGGCAGTTGGTAGTGTGGGAAGCTAAGATGTTTAGGTTTTTAGGATGGGTTAATTAGGCTTTGAGTTTTGTTTTGAGAAGTTGGCCTTGGCTAGTTCTATGAAGTTACAGCTGCGGGTGTGTTAAATTTGTTAACCAATTAGCAACTGCTTGCTTGCCTGCTTTAAGAGTATAAAGAGCATGCTGGAAATGAATAAAGTACTCTCTGCTTATGATCACATGGGTTGTCAGACTCTGTCCCTGCTCCTCTGCGATGCAACAAATGGTGACCCCGACGTGATTGAATGAGGACAGTGTTGGTGGCCTGAACTGAAAGGAGGAAAAGGAGGCGCACCTGAGTCTCAGTGTCGAGCGGCTAGGAGCCGCAGGGCGTCCGAAAAGAGGGGCGCACCTGAGTTCAGTGTCGAGCGGCTAGGAGCCGCAGGGCGTCCGAAAAGAGGGGCGCACCTGAGCTCAGTGTCGAGCGGCAAGCCGCAGGGCGTCTGAAAAGGGAGGCACACCCCAGCCCAGAGGTGAGCAGCTAACATGGGAACCGCTGCATCAGCGGAAGAAAGGACGGTGCATGAATATTTGATGCGCATCGCGGAGCGGCAGGGAGAGAAGCTCCCCTCTGATAAGTTATCCCGTCTGCTGCGGTGGGGACGGAGAAGGGGACTTTCTGTTCAACCAAGTACAATTTTTGATAAAACTGTTTGGGAGCGGCTAGGCTCCGAGCTTTGGAAGTCGGTGGCTCGGGGCGATAAGGAGGCCTTCTCCCTGAGTCCAGTATGGAATAAGGCGAAGGAGATAGTAGAAACTCTCGCGGCCGAGGCAGGAGTGCAGGCGGCCCTTTCTGAGCTTTGCCGCCCAACGCCCGGAATGCCTTCTGTGTTGCCGGTTGGAGCCAGAGAGTTTTTCGGTGGTGAGGACACGGTGATACCTTTGGCTTCCAACCCCTACCCTATGGATGATGTTGCCCCTGCTACGGCCCCACTACCCTCCAATGTGGCTATCGGCCCCGACATGATTGATTCTGCTACGGTCCCGTTACCCCCCGATACGCCCGAGCCTATGGAGACAGCCTTGCCGTATGCACCCCCTCCAAAGCCATGCCGTGTCCACGGGGCCTGGGGGTGCCACGATTGCGGGGGGACAGAAGAGGCTCGGGTGGAACATGTGCCATCGAACCCATATCCCGATTTGACTACGTTTCCTCAGTTTACTCAGTTTGCTATGGAGACAGCCTTGCCGTATG
This sequence comes from Mauremys mutica, assembly GCF_020497125.1. NCBI lineage: Eukaryota > Metazoa > Chordata > Testudines > Geoemydidae > Mauremys > Mauremys mutica. The sequence goes on along the minus strand of NC_059097.1, from coordinate 5,297,988 downwards.
CACCCCCTCCAAAGCCATGCCGTGTCCACGGGGCCTGGGGGTGCCACGATTGCGGGGGGACAGAAGAGGCTCGGGTGGAACATGTGCCATCGAACCCATATCCCGATTTGACTACGTTTCCTCAGTTTACTCAGTCTGATGCCTTCTATAAGGAGATGGAGCGCCAGGGTCGACAGCTGCAGCATATATGTGACAAGTTGGACCAATTGGAAGGTCTTCCACCTGGATCATCGCGATCGCATCTTCACAAGTGCTTTCATTCGACTCGCCCCCCCGCCCCGCCTGGCCCCGGGGACCCTCCAACTGGGGACCCTCCGGATCCGGTACAGCGCTGGCATGGAGTTTTAAGAGAAGCCATCCTTGAAGGTCTAACACCTGAGGCCTTTCCGGTGATTACGCCAGACCCTCAACACCCTAATCATAGACGGTGGGCCCCTTTGGACTGGAAGTTGATCCGTGAGGCACAGAAATCGATCATGGCTTATGGACTAGATAATCCGTATGTACAGTCTATCATTGAACAGATATTTGTTGGCCAAGCAATGTGTCCGTACGATGCGATTAAGCTAGCTGACATGCTTCTTACACCTACACAGAAACTGTTGTGGAAAGATGATTGGGCTAAGAGAGTTGACTTGGCTCTTGTCCGCAATTTGGATTTACCGGATGATGATCCTCGGCGCCTGGCCACTGCTGATATGTTTTTGGGAGCCGGTCGCTTTGTTGACCCGCACTTGCAAGCTCGCCTTGAGCCCCGGATCCTGCAGCAATCACAGGAACTAGCTTTGGCTGCCTTTAAAGCGGTGCCCCAAATGGGAAAGCCGGTCCCTCCCTATGCTAAAATTACACAAGGCCCATCGGAACCGTATTCCACCTTTTTGGATCGCCTTCGAGAGGCTATTGATAGATCTCCCAATCTGACGCCAGAAGCCAGAACTGCAGTTGGACTTGATCTTGCCACCCAGAATGCAAATCCCACTTGTCGCCGTATATTAGCCACCTTGCCCAAGACTGCGACCCTGATGGAAATGATCGAGGCATGTGGTAGGGCCGCTATGCTTGAGGAGACGGATAAGGCAGCAATTCATGATAAGGCACAGGCCTCTGCACTGGCCGTGGCGTTACAACCCCTGCTCGGGGGACAGCGGGGGGGTAGAAGACCGACCCGGCCAGCCGGCCCCTGTTTTGGTTGTGGAAAACCCGGGCATTTCCGGCGGAACTGCCCTATGCAAAATGGGCAGCGGGCCTCTGATGTGTCACCTGAAGCTGCAACTGGCGCTTGCACACGATGTGATAAGTTTGGACATCGCGCCGCCGACTGTTGGGCGCGTTACACGAAGGATGGAACACCGCTGCCGGGAAACGGATCACGGAGCGCCCCTCGGAGGAGCGCGACGACACAAGTGCCTCCACCCGCCAACCCGGCTGCCTGGAACACCTCACCGGAGCAACCCGTGGCAGTGCCGGAGTGGACTTGGCCACAGCGACAGATGTAGTTTTAGAGACTGACGAGGTTCAAGTTCTTCCTTCCAACACCGATGGTCCATTAGGATTTGGCCTGAGTGCCCTTTTGATTGGCCGTTCGTCAACATCGAAACAAGGTATTTTTGTTTTGCCTGGCCTTATTGATGCCGACCATACGGGGAATATTGGGATAATGGTACGCGCCCTTTGTCCCCCTGTGACTATAACTGCTGGTACACGTCTTGCTCAGTTAATACCTTTCAAGGGATGTGTGCCCCGACCGACCCCGATTGACCGCGGGTCTCGAGGGTTTGGATCCACTGGCCCTCCCCAAACTGCCTTTGCTATGGACATTACTTTGTGCAAGCCCACCCGAACTGCTCGGCTTCAGGGATCCGATGGGCGGCAAATCACTCAGGAAGCTTTTATTGGGGATGCAATGCAGAGTGGGGTAACTGAGGCACCTGGGACGACAGAGGTAGAAGATACTGTGTTTACCTTGGAATTAGAGCACACTGAAGCGGTTGCAGCTGAGGCCCCCATGCAGAATGATGTAGGAGATGCGCCATCTAACCTAGTATCAGAATGCCCAGGGGCAGTTGTAAATGGGGCCCCTCTACAGAGCGACATGTGTCCTCAAGAACTGCCTGTGTGTGGAAAGGGAGACGAAGAGGAGCAAGAGAATTTAGCTGTGCAGCTGGCAGATACTGGCTCACCCATTTTTAGTATTGGAAGCTCTGGGGCTCAAAAAACATTTGTGCCTGTTACAGCTGCAGCAATTGAAGAACAAATCATTGCAGAAACTGTAACATCTATGGAAACCTCAGCTGAAACTTTAAAGCCTTTAGAAGCAGTGCCTGGAAAACTATTTCCTGAACTAGTCCAAGATATTACCACTGCTCATTCGGGATTTGAGGCTGCAAACAGTAGGACTGAAGAAATTGCAACTGTGTTAGTATCAGAGATGTCTGCTGCAGTGGTGGATGGAATGTCTGAAAGAGCCACACGATGTACACAACCTGGGCCCCTGGAGGAAAGTTGCTTGTTTGCTATGCCAGGATTCTTTTTGTTTGATCCTCCCTGAATGATTTAATTGATTGAGATAATTTTTGCTTTGCCTGAATGTATAGGATGATGTCCTGATAATTTCCCCCGTAAAACTTGAACCACGATGGTGGTGGAACAGGAGAAAAAACACTTACATTATTGATATTGCCAATGTCTAGAAATTCCTGACTAAAAAGACATTGAGAACTGACCCTGGTAAAGAAGCAAAGAATTGCACACTGGCAGGAAAAAATTTGGGACCCCTGCTAAAAACTGTGGTATTGATTGGATTTTGGGGTTTATTTTGCAGGCTGCGCCCTGTGTTGTGGAATTTTTTTTTAGCATGTATTGCCCTCCCTAATTGGATTGTAAATGATATTACCCCTCCCCATTACTAACCCCTGTTTTTTAGAGCCTATTTGTTTTTTGTTTTTAAAGTTTGAGAAAACTCGGCCTAAAGGTTTGTTGAGTATTTTTAAAGCGGGGAGTTGTAGGCATAAATCTAGGAAATTTGGGAGAATGGCTTTGAATCTATGTGACCCAAAATACCTTTATGTAAAGTGCTTTGGATCGGGCCCAGGCAGGCACGCAATAGATAGAGAACTTGAGGAGGAAAAAAGGATCGGGCCCAGGCGGCGGGCAACAGACTACAAGCTTGGAATACTGGTTGATAACCTTGAGGGTGTAGTTGATAGAAAAGGTAATTAATTACTAGCGAGTAATGTTAGGCAGAGTACAAAGTTAACTCTGTGGTTGCTGGAGGGAATAGCAGTTGAATTTAGAAGTAAGTTAGGATGCAATTGTATTACTGTAAATGATTTAATTGATGATGTAATTTTCCCATTTTGCCTGATGGTACTAAGGGTATTTGTATATTGTATGTAATGATTGATTGCCCAGTAGGGGTAGTTTTGTTTTGTTTTTTAGATATTAAGAAAATTGGTGTTAGCTGCATAGCATTTTATGTACCATGCATTTATTTACAGAGTTAAATTTATGTTATGTGTTTTTTGTTTTGTTTTGTGGTGTTTGTTTGTTTTTTTTGTGTTTTTTTTTTGGCCAGGATTGTTTTTTGTGTTTTATGTGGTTTATGTTGTGTTTTTTCTAGGACCCCCCCTCCCTCAGTGTCAGTTTGATCGCCTGACATCTGAGGGATGTTTTGGTAATAGAAGTTTGCCACAAGTTGGTGTGCTATTGAGTAGGGGGGAATCCTGTAGAATTTACACCATTTATTTGTTGTGCTTTGTTTTGTTTGGTGTTGTTGGGGTTATGTTAAGAATTGCATGGTTATATAGGTTGGCTTTATAAAGTTTTAATTTTGGTTTGTGATAGATTGTGGTGTTATGTTGTTATAAGTTGGAAATGTTTTGCTAATGTTTTTATCCCTTTTTTTTTCCCCTCCTTTTTGATTTTGGGTGGAGGGGGGAGGTGTTGAGAATATTTTGCTAGCTTGGCAGTTGGTAGTGTGGGAAGCTAAGATGTTTAGGTTTTTAGGATGGGTTAATTAGGCTTTGAGTTTTGTTTTGAGAAGTTGGCCTTGGCTAGTTCTATGAAGTTACAGCTGCGGGTGTGTTAAATTTGTTAACCAATTAGCAACTGCTTGCTTGCCTGCTTTAAGAGTATAAAGAGCATGCTGGAAATGAATAAAGTACTCTCTGCTTATGATCACATGGGTTGTCAGACTCTGTCCCTGCTCCTCTGCGATGCAACACATTACTAGATGGAAATGGCAGAATTATCAACAATCATGCAGAAGAGGTAAAACTATTCAATAAATATTTCTCTCCTGGATTTGGAGAAAAACAGATGATGTAACTCATATCATAAGATGTTGACGCTGACAGTCTTTCCATTCCAACAATAACTCACGAGGACATTAAACAGCAGCTATTAAAAGTTAGATGTGTTTAAATCAGTGAGTCCAGATAACTAGAGTTCTGAAAGACCTGCTGGAGGAGCGTGGTGGACTGTTAATGTTGATTTTAATTAGGACTTGGAACACTTGGGAAATTCCAGAAGACTGGAATAAAGCTAATGCTGTGCCAATATTTAAAAAACTATAAAAAGAGATGATGCAGCTAATTACAAGAGTGTTAGTCTGAAATCGATACTGGGCAAGAGAATGGAGCAGCCGATACTGGATTTCATTAATAAAGAATTAAAGGAGGGTAATATGATTTGTACCAATTAAAAAGTTGTAGACACAATAGATCCTATCAAACTAACTGGGTATCTTTATTGGATGAGATCAAAAGTTTGGTTGCAGCTAATAGTACTGATGTAATATACATAGGCATATCAGTTGGTTCAGCACAATATTTTGACTAGAAAGATACAAAATACTCACGGCATACATTAAATAGATTAAAAACTGGAATTTTAAATAGGGAACCATGGTGGAATGGATTTCTTTCTAGCGGGTTCCCGCAAGGATTGGGTCTTGGCCCTGTGCTATTTAACATTCTTATCAATGACCTAGAAGAAAATATAAAATCATCACTGATAAAGTTTGTAGTTGCCACAAAGATTGGGGGTGGGGGAACTAATGCAGTGTCAGTAGGTTCAGGTTTCAGCACCGGGAGTCTGGGAAAGTTTCCCAGCCCTGGCTGGGGGGTTATTTCCTGTTCCACAAAGACGGGAAGTTCCATTCCCAACTCCTGTGCCTTAAAATTAGGCCCCATCTGACACTACACCCCCATATTCAACATAGTGGCAGGATTATAATATGATTAGGACATAATTATGAGGCATTTTGTATAAGATGAGTCATGTGCGGTGTCACTGGAAAAGTTTATGATTTGCTGAATATGATTATCCTACCTGTGTGCATGGATCATGTTTGTATCTGAAGTTATGGATATTGACTCTGTATCTGTCTTTCAAATGTGCTTACTCTGGGTAACAGCCACAACAAGCCTTTCAGGTAGAACAATGAAGAAGCCAGAGAGTGCTGATGGCTCATCAACAAAGACAATGGACTGTGGAATCGCTTAGCCTTCCTGTGAATGTTTCAGCCAGCCTATGAGTCATGGCTACTATGACTCAGCAGGGCACTCTAGGACATGTGACCAGACCACATGACAATTAACTTCATTTTGGTACCTGTATTTTTCCACAAACTGGACTGGGAACTGAGTTTGGAACAAATGGTTCCTGCCATATGGAAAAGCTACATAAGGTGGGGGGGTGTCATCATCTCTTGGCCTCATTCCCCACACAAGAAAACTCCTGGAAGCACCTGAGGAACAAAGACTGAACTGGGGGATGTGCTGGTCCCAGGGCAAAGGGATTTCTAGCTTGTGTATGGAAACTTGGTGGACTGCTTCTATCATCAATCACGGTGAGAAACTGCTCATTCAAATTCTATCCATCCAATACGTTAAGCTTGGTTTGAGTTTTTGGTTACTTGCTAAGTAATCTGCTTTGATCTGTTTGCTAACACATATCGCTGGGAAATTGGCTGTTCTCTTCTATCTGTTCTTGAGTGCCTTAGGTAAAGCACTCAGATAGCTTAGTTGGGTGCATTGTGCCACCTGCTGTCCTACTGGGTGATAACAAGGCTAAATCTCCAGCAAAGCCGTGTGAGAAGGGCCAGCCCAGCTTGAGGGTTAGAGGCACAGCGGTTCCCAGAAGCCCCCCAGACTGCACCCCAGGGTAACAACCCATCACACCCTAGAGTACACAAGTCTCAACAGGTTTGTCACATCCTGTCCCCTCCCTTTCTCCGAGATATTTCCTGCCTCCCACCACCTCCAGCAGCTCCTGCCCTCCTATGCACGTACTGCTCCTCTCCCTCCAAGCAGAACCCACCACCAGCTCCCTGAGAATCCCTTACCTGAGCCAGCTCCACTGCAGCCATTTCCTTCCCCCTGGGAGGATGAAATGATCTGGAGCAAAACGTGGACGTTATTCTGTAGCCTGCCAGGACGAGAAGGCCAACGTGAGAGAATGCAGAGGGGGCTTTTGTCCATTCCATATGCTGATTCCCCCCAGCATTGTTCCCTGTTAATGGACACTCTAGGTTCTGCCACACTGTGAAGCACAGAGTGACCTTATCCCAGTACAGGCCTAGCCCCCTCCCACCAGGGTGTAACCCTCTGACACATGGTGAAACCCTCCCAGCAGTAGAGTCTCTCTGTTACACTTATCAAGTTTGCGGGTGATACCAAACTGGGAGGGGTTGCAAGTACTTTGGAGGATAGAAGTGAAATTCAAAATCATCTGGACAAACTGGAGAAATGGTCTGAAGTAAACAGGATGAAATTCAATAAAGAGAAATCCAAAGTGCTTCATTTAGGAAAGAACAATCAGTTGCACACATACAAAATGGGAAATAACTGCCTAGGAAGGAGCGCTGTGGAAAGGGATCTGGGGGTCATAGTGGATCACAAGTTAAATATGAGTCAACAGTGTTGCAAAAAAAGCAAGTATCATTTTGGGATGTATTAGCAGGAGTATTTTAAACAAGACACGAGAAGTAATTCTTCTGCTCTACTCCACACTGATTAGGCCTCAACTGGAGTAGTGTGTCCAGTTCTGGGTGCCACATTTCAGGAAAGATGTGGACAAATTAGAGAAAGTCCAGAGAAGGGCAACAAAAATGATTAAAGATCTAGAAAACATGACCTATGAGGGAAGATTGAAAAAAACTGGGGAAGACTCAGAGGGGACATGATCACAGTTTTCAAGTACATAAAAGGTTGTTACAAAGATGCCGGAGAAAAATTGTTCTTCTTAACCTCTGAGGATAGGACAAGAAGCAATGGGCTTAAATTGCAGCAAAGGCGGTTTAGGATGGAGATTAGGAAAAAAAACTCCCTAACTGTCAGAGTGGTTAAGCACTGAAATAAATTGTCTAGGGAGGTTGTGGAATCTCCATCACTGGGGATTTTAAAGAGCAGGTTAGACAAACACCTGTCAGAGATTGTCTAGATAATACTGAGTCCTGCCTTGAGTGCAGGGGACTGGCCTAGCTACCTCTCGAGGTCCCTTCCAGTTCTATGATTCTAAGAACCAAAGGCCAGAGAAGAGCAGAATCAAAGGAGTCACTCTGGGGATTCTCCCTGTCACTGTCCCCAAGGCAGCTCTCTCAGGTTTACAAAGCTGTTTGATGCTCCAGCCTTTATCCAGTCTCTCCTGGGAGTGCCCCCTTCATGGGCTGGGCCTAGTTTTAGCCTTTGGGAAGCGTGACCCCGGGGGCTCTGAGACTGGGCCTTCTTGCCTCAGCACATCTTGTTTCTTTCTATGGCTCCCCAGTGAGTCCCAATGAGTAGATACTCCTCACACAGACTGTGAACATAAGAACATAAGAGCTGCCCACTGCATCAGACCAATGGTCCATCTAGCTCAGTGGCCAATGCCAAGTGCTTCAGAGGGAATGAGCAAAACAGGGAATCATCAAGTGATCCACCCCATCACCCATTCCCAGCTTCTGGCAAACAGAGGCTAGAGACACCATCCCTGCCCAGCCTGCCTGTGACACTGGCAGATGAGGTGTTAGCTTTTGCAAAAGCCCCCGTGTCTTCACTGAACAGGGAAAAACCATCGCTGGAATCAGTCTGACTCACTTGTGTTAGTATTAGGTATTAGGATTATAAGAATGCGCTTACACTTTATTGAATGCTTGTGAGTTGCTGCCTGGGTTAATATCTGACTAGTTGCATTGTGAGCCTCTGTGGCTCTGTAAATCACCAGACAGGAGAGAGACTTTACCTAGTCGAAGTGCTGACTGGCAACCGAATGCATTACACCCTGCCTGGCAGGAAAGGTCGATCCACACCAGAGATACTATTATGGGATGTTAAAGAAGACACAAGGCTGTTGTTGTGCTCTTGACTTCCCATTAGCTGACTTTGCAGCTCAGAGCACATGGCAGGAAGGGGATGAAAAACCCCACACAGAAGGAACTGATAATCTGTATGCTGCTTGGACTCGGGGGCCAACGTTCCTAGGCATAAGCACGAGATCCTCAGCTGCCTAGCCGGGGTTAGTCCTAAAGAATATGCAGAGCTTGCTTATTATAGAAGCTTCTATTACCTTTGAAATTTAAGACTGTAATTTGTCTGCATTTGGATGATTAGCTGCTGTGACAGGGCAAGGCCAGATGGCTATAGGAAAGTAGTGAGAAACAGGTATGTTAGCCCCAGGCTAAACAAATCCCTGTTACCATGGTAACCAAAGGACAGTTGCTCCAGGTTAATCAAGACACCTGAGGCCAATTAACATCCTTCCAGAAAGCAGTGGAGACAGCTAGGTTGATTGGGACCCCTGAAGCCAACCAGGGGCTGGCTGAAACTAATTCAAGAGCTCCCAGTTAGGCAGGTGGGTGTGTAGAACAGGAGCTGTGGGAGCGACTGAGCAGTACACACCAGATCAGGGACAAGGAAGGAAGCCCTGAGGTAAGGGTGAAGTGGAGCCTGAGGAAGTGGGGGTGCTGTGGGGAAGTAGAACAGGGAATTGTATGTGTCCTGTTTCTAAAAGGTCAGATACCACAGCTGATACTATTAGGGTCCCTGGGCTGGAGCCTAGAATAGAGGGGGGTCCTGGGCTCCCCCTTTGCTGCCCTGATTAATCACTGAGACTGGGAGACAACAGAGACTGTGCAAGAGAGGGTAGCTTTGCCTCCCCTCCCTCGCTGGCTTACGATGAAAATGGCTCAGTGGGCTGTGACCCTTGTCCCTAGAGAGAAGGGCTACGTGGAGGGTCACAGTGAGCCTCTGAGGCTAGCAAAATCCACCAGGAAATGCAGGGCCCATGGAGACAAGGACAGAGCTTTGTCACACTGCGTTAACTTTGTAAACAACTCTCCTTTCCTTTTAAATAAATCTTAATACAGGTTGTCACAGGACTGGCTACAAGTGTTGTCTTTGTTGGGAGATCTAAGAGTCATTTGACCTAAAGGAAGTGACTGGTCCTTTGGGCCTGGCAGTAACCTGAACATTGCTGTGATTCGTGGGGTAAGGCAGTGGTTCTCAACCAGGGGTCTGGGGTCCCCTGCGGGGCCGTGAGCAGCTTTCAGGGGGCTGCCAAGCAAGGCCGGCATTAGACTCGCTGAGGCCCAGGGCAGAAAGCTGAAGTCCCAGCGCATGGGGCTGAAGTCTGGGCCCCTGAGCCCCACCACCCGGAGCCGAAGCAGAAGCCATGTAGCTTTGTGGGGGGTCTGGGGCCCCCGGAAGTTGCCCTGTTTGCTACCCCCTAACACCAGCCCTGGCTGTGATGTTATTAATATAACCTGTGACTGTGTAGTTCATTGGTGGAACCACTTATATATTTGCAGCAAATGTTGCACAACAGTTGTCATGTAAGGTGCCTATGAAAAGATTATAATTTGCTGATGATGATACTACCTGTGTGGGTGTATCATTTTTGCAGTCAAAGTTAGGAATATTGGCTACGTTCTTGTACATCAGTGTGTTTTGATTCTGAAGTAGCCTTAGTAAAGCATTAGGTCAGCTTCTTCAGAAAGGAATTTGCAAATCAAATGCCCAATCAAGAAACACTTAAAGGACCTTGGGGAAACTCCAATCCACATATCCTGGTGGGCCGGGCCAGTTTCTTTACCTGCCACGTCTGCGGGTCGGCCGATTGCAGCTCCCACTGGCCGCGATCTGCCGTCGCAGGCCAATGGGGGATGCAGGAAGCGGCGCAAGCTGAAGGATGTGCTGCTGCCACTTCCCACCGCCGCCATTGGCCTGGAGTGACAAACTGTGGCTAGTGGAAGCCGCGATCGGGCAAACCTGCCAACATCGCAGGTAAACGTGCTTACCCTGGTGAGCCGCGTGCCAAAGGTTGCTGATCCCTGAGCTAAAGTATTTAAGACACAAGTCAGTTGAAAATATAGTGATGCAAGAACAAAGTAACATCGCTTCCCATTGTTACACAGCTTCCAGCTGCTGGAGGCTGCAATCCCCTGTCATTAACATGGTTATTGGTCTGAAATCTCCCCTTGGCCAGTCAGAGACAGACACGTACCTGTGTCACTCCCCAGCTCCCGTCGCAGCGTCTCTAGGGGAAGGAGAAGATGGGAGAGGTGAGAATTCAGGCCCTCACATTCATGGAGAAACCCCCATTGCTTATTAATGGAACTGCTGTTAACTACGAGATGGTGACAGAGATCGGAGGCCGATAACGCAGCCGCTGCAGGCAGAGCCAGCCCCACAGGGCTGCTCCATGGGGAAGGGCAACTCGCTGAGCTGGGCTGTGAGATGGAGCTCAGGATCAGTGACATCACTAGAGTCCTCGACTCCTCCCCAGGGTCAGGGTCGCTCTAACCAGAGGAGACGCCACCCCCAGACTCCAACTCACCTTTGAATCCCAGCAGCACCTCCTGCAGCAGGGCACTTTGCAGAGAGAAATCGCTAAGTCTCTTCTCCAGCTCCGCAAACGACGGCTCTGGCTTCCGAAACGTCCCGTCCTCCCTGCTGGGGAAAGGAGGGATGAGAAATAGGCCTGAGCCCCAGACCCTGAGCCCAGCAACCCCCAAACTTCACGAAACCTGGATCTGCGCTTTGTAGCCTGAGATAGTCAATGTCAGGGTGAGTCACCCCAGCCCTGTGCTCCCCAGAGAGACGGGAAGTGGGGAGACACTAGAGCAAGGAACGGAGACATTGTTCAGGGCTTTCTCAGGGACGCTCTGGTTCTGTGGGGGGCAGAGCCACCCCCTACGCTGGGTTACTGCAGGAACAAGGGGCACCAGCACGGGGATTATGTGGAAAGGGAGGAGACACAGACCAGAGAGTGGGCAGGTCCTACATGCTGACAGTGGCCACAGACAGAGCCCAGGGCTCCAGCAGGGAATGAACGTGGGCCCTTTAATGCCAAAACCCCCCAACCCTTCAGCTGAAGCAGTAACCCTGGGGCGTCCAGCTCCTTTGGCAGAGAGGGCCACACTGCCCTGTCTGTTCCGGCCAGTGGCCAGGGCATCGGGTTAGGACTCTGTGCCCTGCTCCATTCACAGCAGAACACCCACTGCTCTCCATGGGACACCCACGTACGAAGAACAAGGGGGGAATCTGCCCTTCGTATGGGAAATAAAATTTTAGTTCTTAGTTCTTTGCCTGTCACGTTCAGTGTCACTCAGGAGGAAAACAGCCCCTTCCCGGACACCCTGTAGGGCCCCTGCTGGCTCTTCCCTGTGTTTCCCTGCCTTTCCCACCCTCCTTTCTCCATTTCTCTCTCGCTTCCTTGTCCTTGTGTCTCTTCTCTGTTCTTCCCTCCCTACAGCAACCCCTATTCCCACCCTGCAAAGGTTTCACTCCCGCCTGTTCCACCTGCTCAAGTGATCAGCCAGGGAACGTTGAATGTTGACATCAAAGTGTTACACCTCGATGACATTAACAGTGGACAGGAGAGTTCACGCTCTCAGAGCTACGGCTTCAGGCTGCTGGCAGCCCCAGCAAGGCAACACTGTCTCCGTTTACACTGGGGAGGTGCTGAGGGCCGGCAACTCACTTTAACAAATGCGAAAGCTGAGATTCTGCGCCCTCTGAGTACGTGACGCGGCCACGTCAGTGCAGGAGACAGGCTTGGTCTGTCCCATTGGCCCTGGGTCTAGCAGCCCTGCTGTGATCTCATGAGCGACCAGACAGTAACCGGCTCGTCTCCTACCCGAGTCAGCCACTAGTGGAGACAGAATCACACACTCCCAGGGCAGGGGGCAGCTTCCTATTCAGTGCAGTTATCAAACCTAACGGCCCATGAGGGGGAGCGAAATGGAGCCCAGGACTTACCTGCCCCCAGTGCTCCCAGCACCCTACAAAGGAGAGAAAGAGGAGGCCGTCAGGGGGAGTGTCCCTGGGTGGGGAGGCCTCCTGCTCTGCAGGGGTCACCATTGAGGCCTCGGGCAGTAGGGGAATTTCAGGTTTACATTCCCAGAGCTGCTGCCCCCCTACCAGACCCAGCAATCCCTGCGGGCAGGTCCCACAGTGGAAATCTTCTCCCCGGGCACTTTACAGGCAGAAGATATTTCTCTGCATTGAGAATCAAATTCCCCCCAGGGGTGAGACACCCAGAAGGCCCCTGGTCACACTAAACCCATTAACCTGCAGTGACAGGGGCCTTAGGCCTGGCTCGGGACCTCAGCATGGTGGGGGAGGGGATTTCACCCTCCAAGTGCAAATGCAGAGAGACATTTCCAGGAGAGAAGGTCTTGGGGCTGCAGCATCCAGGACTCCCAGGGCCCATTCCTGGCGCTGCTGCCAGACTCACTGGGTGACCTTGGGCAGGGCTGTGCCCCTCCCTCTGCCTCACTTTCCCCATTTGTCCCATAGGGATAATGCCCCTGATCCCACTCTGTAAAGAGCTTTGGGGTCTAGGGCTCAGAAGCGCCTAGAGAAACGCTGCGTATGATCATTGCAACGACAGCCTGACCTGCAGGGGTTGGCTCAGCGGCTGCTGCCCCTCGTCTCCTCCCCTGTCACTGAGCAGGGAAATCTGCCAGGACAGGCTGCAGACGCCCTCATCCCTTCGCTGGACAATGGCTCTCTCTAGCTCCTCCAGCCGGGCCAGCAGCCGCTGCTCCTGCTCCTCCAGAAACCCTCGCAGCTCCTGCCACTCCCAGACGATCTTCTGCCTCTCGGCTGCCGTCTGTTTCTGCAACAGGGAGAGGGCGGCTCAGTAACAGGGGAACATAGAACATAAGAACGGCCAGACTGGATCAGACCAAAGGCCCATCTAGCCCGGTATCCTGTCTTCTGACAGTGGCCCATGCCAGGTGCCCCAGAGGGAATGAACAGAACAGAGAATCATCAAGTGACCCATCCCGTCGCCCATTCCCAGCTTCTGGCAAACAGAGGCTAGAGACACCATCCCGCTCATCCTGGCTAATAGCCCCTAAGGGACCTGTCCTCCATGCACTTCTCTAGTTCTTTTTAGAACCCTGTTAGTGTCTTGGCCTTCACAACATCCCCTGGCAAGGGGTTCCACAGGTTGACTGTGTGTTGTGTGAAGAAATACTTCCTTTTGTTTGTTTTAAACCTGCTGCCTATTCATTTCACTGGATGACCCCTAGTTCTTGTGTTATGAGGAGGAAATAGCACTTCCTTATTTACTTTCGCCACACAAGTCATGATTTTATAGACCTCTACCATATCCCCCCCAGTCGTCTCGTCTCCAAGGTGAACAGTCTCAGGCTTTGCCTACACTGGCACTTCTCTCCTGCCAACAAAGAGCAGCTACACTGCACGCCTGTCAGCAGAACGGCTGTAGCGGCACAGTCGTGTGGCTAAAAGCTGTGGAGTGTAGCCTAGCTTCAGTCTTATTAATCTCGCCTCATGCGGAAGCTGTTCCATATCCTTCATCATTTTTGCTGACCTTCTCTGAACCTTTTCCAATTCCAATATATCTTTTTTGAGATGGGGCGACCAGATCTGCACACAGTATTCAAGATGTGGACATACCATGGATTTATATAGAGGCAATAGGATATTTTCTGTTTTATTGTCTATCCCTTTCCTAATGATTCCCAATATTCTGTTTGCTTTTTTGACTGCTGCTGCAGATTCAGTGGATGTTTCCAGAGAACTATCCACAGTGACTTCAAAATCTCTTTCTTGAGCGGTAACAGCTAATTTAGACCTCATCATTTTATGTGCATTTGATATTATCTTTTCCAATGTGCCCTATTTTGCATTTATCAACATTGAAATTCATCTGCTCCATAACAGGGGAAAATCATAAATGCACCTGGGGGCGGGTGGCAGAGTTATTTACCAGGACACAAGATCTCTTGCGGTGGGGGATGGGAAGTTCATTTATCCCGGGAAGGGAAGAGGGATCAGGACAGGGGTGAGCTGTACATCACCTACAGGAGGGACATTTCTCCCCAAAACCTCATCAACGTGCACTGAGCCAAATCCTCCATCTCTGCAGCCCACATTTCATCTCCTTCCTCCCCATCCCCCCAGGAGCTAGAAAGGATCCCTGGTCACTGTGACATCCAGACAGCCCGTGGGCAGGGGCTCCGGGCTAACACAGACTGACCCTCTCCTGCCCAGCAGCCTCCTGCATCCTAAGGGCATCATGTTACCCCCGTGTCTGACACTCCAGGCTCCCTGGGCTCCAGCGGGGATGGGTCCCTGGCTGAGGCTGGCAGGGTGGGCCCTGCACTCACCAGGTCATTCTTATGCCAGGCAAACCTAAGTGGCGGGGGGCTCTGGGCACCTACCAGCAGCTCCTCGCTCTGCTGCTCCTCCTCGGCTTTGGCTGCTTCTCTCTCTTTTCCCAGAGGGGCCAGATGCTTTTGCGGTGCCTCCTGGAAGAAGCAGGGGAGGGAGGGTTAGAAACTGCTGCAAACCTCCCAGCTGCCAGATTTCAGGGCCCGTCCTGCCCTGCAGAGGCCTGTGCAGGGTCCCTGGGACTCAGACTGAGAGGAGCTGGTGAAACAGGGAGCAGCTTTTCCAGAGGAAACGCAGGGCCCCAGGCTGCAGTGACAGGGGTGCAGCCCAACCCCCAGCTCCCCGGGGCCTCACCCACATCCCAAGCAGCCAACTTCAGACAGTCCCGCACTTTCCCCAGCGCCAGCCCCCAAAGCTCCCGCAGGGCCAGATCTGAACATGGAGCCCCCCAAACATCCCCCAGCCCCGACCCCCCAGCGCACCCCAAACTCCCAGCTCCCCCCCAGCCCCCAGCCGCTCCCCCCCAGCCCTGACCCCCCACAGCGCACCCCAAACTCCCAGCTCCCCCACAGCCTCCATCCCCATCCGCTCCCCCCCAGCCCTGACCCCCCACAGCGCACCCCAAACTCCCAGCTCCCCCACAGCCCCCATCCCCGGCCGCTCCCAACCCAGCCCTGATCCCCCCCAGCACACCCCAAACTCCCAGCACCCCACAGCCCCCATCCCCAGCCGCCCCCCCCCCGCCGGCTCTGACCCCCCCCCACGCACTCCCCGCTCCCCCCCCCCCCCCGCCCGGCTCTGAACAACCCAGATTCCCTCCCCGCCCCGGGCTCTGCAGCCGAGCCACGTTCCGGGCCCAGCCGCTCCCGGGCTCCGTCGCCCCGGGCCCGCCCGGGCCACTTGCCCCCGCAGCCCCACTCTGGCCGCGCAGAGCTCGGGGACCCCCCCGGGCAGAGGGCGAACAAGACAGCCGGGCCCGGCCCCCTCCCGGCAGGAGCGTGTCCGCCCCCCATGTGTCCCCGTGCTGCCCCCGGCCCCACCGCGCTGCCCTGCGGGCTGCAACAGCCCCCGCGCCGCGCTCCCGGCCCCGGCCATGGTCCCGCTGCCGCACAAAGGGGCGGGGGCGGGAAGGGGCGGCTCCTCCCCAGGCCTGGGCCTGGCCCCGCCCCCGGGCCCCACGCAGGGGGGTGGGACACACGGGGACCCACCTCAGCCCGGAGGGGGCAGGAGGGGGCGGGGCTCCCCAGGGGAAAAGCGGGGGCGGGGCGGGGGCTGCTGAACCATCAGACTCAGGAGCCCCCGGGCAGCGTATTAACGCGCCTCCCGCAGCCATGTGCTGCTCCCGGGCACTGCGCATGCTCAGTGACAGCCGCTGAAGCCGCTGCCCTTCCCCCTGCCCGTATCAGCCTCAACATTCTGCTCGTTCCAGGGGCGGGAGCGGGGCGGGGGGAGTGACAGGGGGTGGGGGCTGAGCAGGGGGCGGGAATTGCCCGGGCTCGGGGGTCAGGCAGCTGGAGGCAGGGGCAGGAGAGGGGCTAAAGGACAAAACCAGGGCTGGGGGGAGGAGCAGGAGTGAAGCCCAGGAGTGAGGCTCTGGCAGAGGGTGACTAAGGGCAAAACCCAGCGCAGGCGGGGCACAGGGGGCAGCAGTGACCCCAGTGGGACTGAGACCAGTGTTTGCAAAAACGGTGGGGGGCAAAGCAGCTTTTTTTATTTTAATTTCCCCTCTCACAGACAGCACCGCTCGGCAGGGGCTTCCCAGGGCTGGTTCTTACAGACACAGGCATCCTCCTGCCTAGCCAGTGCAGCTCCCCTCTGTCTGATCCAACCTACGGAGGCTCAGTCTGCACTGCAAAGTTCAGAGCGCTGCGGTGGGTGCCGGTGCGCCTGGTAATCCACCTCCACGAGGGGATGCGCTCTGAGCACTGGGAGCCGAGCCTGTCCACGCTAGCGCTTTAAAGCACTCAAACTTGCTGTGCTCAGGGGTGTGTGTGTGTGTGATTTTTCACACCCCTGAGCCAGCGAGTTCGAGCGCTTTAGCTTGCCAGTGTAGATAATCCCTGAGACTTAATTCAGTAAAACATTTTACACAGATCCCCTCAGAAACAAAGAATCCCTTCTCACTGTATCTGAACGCACAGAGTCTCCAAGCAGTTTCCTAAGTTGTTTTATCTGCTGCTGGGATAACCTGAATTCCCTGAATTTTTAAATTTAATTTTTTCTTCTCATTTTAGAGCTGACAGAATTTCTGGCCTAGTGTCAAAACTTTGTTTTGAGTCAATCCACCACTGGGGATTGCATTTTTGCAACTGTTATTTTGCCTCAGTCTAGCCCTTAGTGTTTTTCCACATGCCGTTGTGTACAGCTTGATTCTCAAATATTCAGTAAAGGCAGGATACTATCGCCTATAATGTCTTTCTCCCTGGAAAAAAAATCTATTGTAATTTTTGCAGAAAATTAGAACTGCCAACATGGGTCAGACCAATAGTCCGCCTAATCTAGTATCCTGTCTTGTGGCAGTGGTCAATGCCAGGTGCTTCTAAGGGAATGATCAGACCAGGCAATGACTCAGTGAACCATCCCACTGCCCACTCCCAGCATCTGGCAATCAAAGGACGGTTTAGGGACATGCAGAGCATGGGCCTGCATCCCTGATGATCTTGGCTAATAGCCAGTCTACTTATCCTGAGGGACTGATCTAATTCTTTGTTCAACCCATTCATAGTTTTGCCTTTCAAAATATAATGAACACGCATCTACAACTCCAAGATACCTTGACAACCACAAGAATTCTAAAATCACGAGTGATACACCCTTGAGTCAAGACATTGTAATAAATAAATGAGATCTTTTTTGTGCCTCTTTGTTCCTGAGCATGTAGGGTGCAGTAAGGCCAGTTCCAATGCCTTGAGCCGAAACACCTGAATGAATCTTTGTCTACCCTCAGACTGTTC
Source organism: Mauremys mutica (assembly GCF_020497125.1). Lineage (NCBI taxonomy): Eukaryota > Metazoa > Chordata > Testudines > Geoemydidae > Mauremys > Mauremys mutica. The sequence goes on along the minus strand of NC_059097.1, from coordinate 5,280,410 downwards.
CTGTTACCTCTCCCAAACATTTAATATACCTAAGGCCATATCTACGCTTTAAGGGTGGGTTAACTCAAGTTATGTCAGCACAGAGTCACTACGGTTACTATGCCACGTATTAGGAGGTAGCCGTGTTAGTCTGTATCCACAAAAACAACAAGGAGTCCAGTGGCACTTTATCTGTTAGTCTTTAAGGTGCCACCGGACTCCTTGTTGTTTTTATGGTTACTATGTCACTGGTGCGCATGCCTCCTGGACTCCTTGCCTCAGCCGTCAGGGTACTCACCAGAACCACTTGTATAGATTCAGAGTGAGGTGCACCATGAATAGATCTCCCACTGTCCACCCACTGCATTTTGGGACGCTTTGGTTTGGCAGTGTATGCTGGGTACCAAACAGCTCAGTCAGGGGTGGTTGTGGCCATGGGATCCAACTTCTTAGAACGCATTGTTAACTAGCCACTAATGTTATATGTGACCCCTACATAAACGTATACATAATGTTTACACCGTTTTTTTTCTAAAGCCACAAACCTGCCTGGCCCTCCTCACTGTCTGCCATCTCACACAGAATCATGGAGCTTGCATGGCTCTGCACTATTGTCATGAGCGTTTGCACCCAAAGGTGCGTGCTCCTTTCCTATTTGCAGATCAGCAAACATACATTATACTCTACAGTCTTTATGAAAATATGCTTATGATCTGGATATGACATAGGTAATATATACCTTATGCAAGATGGCTGATGTGAGGTATCATTGCAAAACTTAAGACCTGTTGACTGTGTTTATCCAACTTGTATGCATGTGACATTTGTACCTGAGGCTAGAAATATTAACCATGTCTCTGTATTTCAAAGGTGCTCTGTTGGAGGAGGCCAGACAATGTTAGTGGCTTATTGAAGGAATGCACAAAGACATAAAGCTTACCGCAGGAACTGTGTGCAATAGGAACCTCTGAACAATAGTGTTATAAAGTGGGGACTACTTGAGCAGGATCAAATACCCGCACACAGTGGGTGCGGTTTTGTTGTACAGACAAAACTACACGGGATCTTTTCAGGGGGCAAGACAAAGATGCCACATTTATTATGATAATTGATTTATGACCAAGAACTAATATTTTAATCCTTATACACACACATTATACCTAATACCTATACACACACACATTCACACACACACATGTTGGTGTCACTAGGCATAACTCTAGGTAACTCGGGGGGGTGGAAGACCACGAGTGTCAATGAAGCCCCCCTGCTCTAGGCCTAAGTGAACCAAGGCTCCTCCATGATGAACTTTAACCAACCTAAGTAGCTGCAAAACAAAATGTGTAACAGTCAGCTAACAGCTCAAGGCAGTCTGAAGCGGTAGTGATAAGGGAAGCCTACATGCCTCTGTGAAGGACAAGATAATAGGTCTGGGAAAATTTGCTAACAAGCTACCCTTGCAGTGGCCAAGGTTGCTTACTGTAGCTGCTACAGGGGGAAGGGAGGAAAGGGGGGAGGGGGGGAGGAAAGGGGGGCAGAAACTAAGCTGAAGCAAACGACTTGAGTATAAGGGTATGGCTACACTTGAGAGTTGCAGCGCTGGGAGTTACAGCGCTGGTCGTCCAGCTGTGCAGGGACAGCGCTGGTGTGTGGCCACACTCACAGCTACCAGCGCTGGTGTGTGGCCACAATTGCAGCATTTGCAGCGCTGTTGGGAGTGATGCATTATGGGCAGCTATCCCAGCGTTCAAGCGGCAGCAATGTGCTTTTCAAAAGAGGGGGGTTGGGTGGGGTGGAGTGTAGTGTGACAGGGAGAGAGAGAGAGAGTGGATTTTTGGAGCCGACACTGTGAATCGGCTCCCTGCTTTTGCAAAATCAGAAACTTTTACGGACCCATTAGTGTTAACTGCAAACAGCCTGCAGACCAGATAAGCAGCTGCCGACTCCCTTTCTCATTGCTGTTTCTCTCCTCAAGCAAAAAGCAAACACTCAACCCCTGTGAATCAGGGAGGCAGGGGGGATCTCTCATTTGATTGTTCACAGATTGATCACAGCAAACAGGAGCTGTGTTTGTTTTTTTAGATAAGCAGCTCCCGGAGCCCCGCGTTCACAACAAAACAAAGAGAGGCTGCATAACAAAACAAAGGGGTTAAAAGCATTCTGGGATATCTCCTAATACCCTGGAGGCCAATAGCAGCGCTGGTGTGTGGCCACACTTTACGACCAGCGCTGGATCACCAGCGCTGCAATGCTTATTCCCCAGGCAGACCCAGGTGTACGGCCAGCGCTGCAGCCAGGGAGTTGCAGCGCTGGATGTGCCCTGCAGGTGTGGACACTTACTAATTGCAGAGCTGAAAAGCCTCCACCAGCGCTGCAAATCTCAAGTGTAGCCATACCCTAAGAAGGGAAAGTGGCTTGTATCTGGGCGCTTGATTTGAGACGTGCCAGTCTCCTTGCACCGCTTTGAGATCTCAAATAAACTTTGTCTGCTTCTCCACCCTGGTGTGTTCATTGGCGCGAAGCACACCAGGCAATGAACCCCGCTGTTGCCCCCTTGGGCCCTCTGTGCCGGCAACAGTTCAGTTATAATAGGATTAGGTCATAATTATGATGCATTATGTGCAAGATGACAGGGTTTCAGAGTCTGTACTGGGCTATCTTGATTATCACTTCACAAGTTTTTTTCTCTTACTTAATTGGCCTCTCAGAGTTGGTAAGACAACTCCCACCTTTTCATGCTCTCTGTATGTGTGTGTGTATGTATATATATATCTCCTCAATATATGTTCTGTTCTATGCATCCGAAGAAGTGGGCTGTAGCCCACGAAAGCTTATACTCAAATAAATTTGTTAGTCTCTAAGGTGCCACAAGTCCTCCTGTTCTTTATGTGCAAGATGTGTCATGTGCAGTGTCACTGGAAATGTTATGATTTGCTGAATAGGATTCTCCTATTAGTGTGCGCAGAGCATGTTTATCTCTGCAGTTATGAATATTGACTATTGTATCAGGGTGGTCCCCTGCTCCTGCCCTTCAGGGCTTAAAACAGCCCAGGAGAGGGCTGTAGCTGGGGCAAGAAGCCTGGGCTGATTGGGGAAAGCAGGCTCAGCTGTGGCCAGGTCCCAATCAGGCCCAGCTGGCCCCTATAAGAGGCAGTGAGCCAGGAGCCCAGTCAGTCTCTCTCTGGCTGTAGAGGGAGAAGGGCCTGGCTGCACGGAGCTAGACAAGGTACCTGGAGTGGAGTGGAGTGGAGTGGAGCGGAGCAGGGCTGGGGAAAGGCAGAGGAGCTGGGGAGCTCCTGCCTGGAAAGCCCCAGGCTGCGGCCTAGCATTAGGCCAAAAGGTCCTGGGGGTGGCAAGGGGCAGCCCATGGGTAGGCAAAGGCAGCAGGTCCAAACCCCTTTGCCTATGATGAGTGGTTGATACTGCAGTCTGCCCCAGTGAACAGGGGCTAGATGGAGACTGGGCAGTAGCCAATACTGAGGCAAAGTGGGGATAATGGGGTGGGGGTTCCCCTGGGAGGGGGATACCCAGTTACCAGAGGCACTGGGATCCAGGGAGGGACTCGTGGCCAGAGGACAGGCGGATCACTAGCCTGCAGAGGGCACTCCGGGCTGGAAATTGAGCTAATTCCCAGAAGTCACCAGCAGGAGGCACCGCAGGGGTGAATCCGACTCCTCTACAACTATGTATCTGTATTTCAAAGGGGCTTACTCTGGGTAACACCCACAACGAGCTTTTCAGGTACAACAAAGAAGCCAGACACTGCTGATGGCTCATCAACAAAGACAATGGACCGTGGAAGAGCTTAGCCTTCCTGTGAATGTTTCAGCCGGCCTATGAGTCATGGCTACTATGACTCAGCAGGCCATGCTAGGGCATGTGACCAGACCACATGACACTAAACTCCATTTTGTTACCTCTATTTTTCCACAAACTGGACTGGGAACTGAGTTTGGAACAAGGGTTCCTGCCATATGGAAAAGCTACATAAGGTGGGGCGTGACGTCATCTCTTGGTCTCATTCCCCGCACAAGAGAACTCCTGGAAACACCTGAGGAACAAAGACTGAAGTGGGGGAAGTGCTGCTCCCAGGGTAAATGGATTTCTAGCTTGTGTATGGAAACTTGGGGGACTGCTTGTACCATCAGTTAGGGTGAGAAATTGCTAATTCAGATTCTATCCATCTAGTATGTTAGGCTTAGTTTGAGGTTTTGGTTATTTGCTTAGTAAGCTGCTTTGATCTGTTTGCTACCACTTAGAATTGTTGGGACATGTTATGGTTCAGTAAAAGAGCAGGGAACTGCTAATGTGCAGACATGGGATTAGGGGACAAAGGCATAAGCAGGCAGGAATTCTTTGCTTAATAAATAAGCTGCCATATTTTTCCTTTCCCTGTTGCTTGTAAGAATTGACATTGATGCAGCTGCATGAGAAATGTAGTTGTTGGAATAAATGTCCTTTGTGTGAAAGAAGGTAAAAGAAATGTTACCTTCCCCCTCCCTTCCTTTCCCAGCTACATAAACAAACCCTGGCTTATGGCCTCTTCCTCCCTCCCCTGAGAACTGCTGATTAAGGAAATTTGTAGCAACACATTAATACAAAGTACTGTATTTTCAAGGTAAAAATGTCTGTATAACATGCATAACCCTATGACTAACAGATAGGGGTGGGTATACTAACAGTATGGGTGTTTCTATTACTTAATAAGGGTTTTGGGGGTGTTGTAATGGATGTAGGCGTGTACATACTAAGTTAGATAAAAGGAGTGTGATGTAACTAATCCAGTGCTTACTCGACAATTGGGTCGAGGGGAACAAGCATCGCAATAAAGAAGGCTGTACTCGTATCCGCTTCCGGGTCAACCTGCTCCTCTATTCTTCTAACAAAAATCACTTAATCTTTCTGCAGTTAATAAACTCGTTTTCTGCTTTATCTTAACCAGTGTTAAGTATTTTGAGTGAAGTGTCTGGGGAAAATCTGAGCTGGGTTAGCACAAGCTCACCGTGCACATCTTTCCCGTATCAAGGGGAAGGCAAATTATATTAATGAGCTGACATTATAGAGATCCCTGTGCACTATAAGATGATACAATTCTGAATTTATACTACAGCTAGTGTGCAAGGTTGGGGAGCTGGGAAATTGGCTGCTGTCGTCTATCTGTCCTTGAGTAGCTTAGGTAAAGCACTCAGGTAGCTTAGTTGGGTATATGGCGCCACCTGCTGTCGTGTTGGGTGATAAAGCCTGAAGAGGCTGGCTGAATCTCCAGCAAAGCAGTGTGAGAAGGGCCAGCCCAGCTTGAGGGTTAGAGGGTGCAGCGGTTCCCAGAACCTCCCCAGACTGCACCCCAGGGTAACAACCCATCACACCCTAGAGTACACAAGTCTCAGCTGGTTTGTAACATCCTGTTATTTCCTGCCTCCCACCACTTGTAGCAGCTACCACCTTCCTATGCCTTTACTGCTCCTCTCCCTCCAAGCAGAGCCCACCACCAGCTCCCTGATAATCTCTTACCTGAGTCAGCTCCATTGCAGCCATTTCCTTCCCCCTGGGAGGATGGGATAATCTGGAACAAATGTGGACGTTATTTTGTAGCCTGTCAGGGTGAGAAGGGCAACGTGAGAGAATTCAGACAGGGCTTTTGTCCATTCCACAAGCCGATTCCCCCCAGGATTTTTCCCTGCTAACGGACATTCTAGGTTCTGCCACACTCTAAAGCACAAAGTGACCTTATTCCAGTACAAGTCTAGCCCCCTCCTACCAGGGTGTAACCCTCTGAAACCCTCCCAGTAGCAGAGTCTCTGTGTTACACTTATCAAGTTTGCGGATGATACCAAAATGGGAGGGGCTGCAAGTGCTTTGGAGGACAGGATTAAAATTCAAAATGATCGGGACAAACTGGAGAAATGGTCTGAAGTAAATAGGATGAAATTCAATAAGGACAAATGCAAAGTACTCCACTTAGGAAGGAACAATCAGTTGCACACATACAAAATGGGAAATGACTGCCTAGGAAGGAGCGCTGCGGAAAGGGATCTGGGGGTCATAGTGGATCACAAGCTAAATATGAATCAACAGTGTAACGCTGTTGCAAAAAAAGAAAACATTCTGGGATATATTAGCAGGAGTACTGTGAGCAAGACACGAGAAGTCATTCTTCTGCTCTACTTCAAACTAATTAGGCCACAACTGGAGTACTGTGTCCAGTTACAGGTGCCACATTTCAGGAAAGATGTGGACAAATTGCAGAAAGTCCAGAGAAGAGCAAAAAAAAAATGATCAAAGATCTAGAAAACATGACCTAGGAGGGAAGATTGAAAACATTGTGTTTGTTTAGTCTGGAGAAGAGAAGACTGAGAAGGGACATGATCAGTTTTCAAGTACATAAAAGGTTGTTACAAAGATGTTGGAGAAAAATTGTTCATTTTTAACCTCTGAGGATAGGATAAGAAGCAATGGGCTTAAATTGCAGCAAGGGCGGTTTAGGATGGAGATTAGGGAAAAAAACCTTCCTAACTGTCAGAGTTGTTAAGTACTGGAATAAATTGCCTAGGGGGGTTCTGGAATCTCCATCACTGGGGATTTTTAAGAGCAGGCTGGACAAACACTTGTCAGGGATGGTCTAGATAATACTTAGTCCTCCCTTGAAGGCAGGGGACTGGACTAGCTACCTCTCAAGGTCCCTTCCAGTTCTATGATTCTATCAATCAGAGGCCAGAGAAGAGCAGAATCAAAGGAGTCACTCTGGGGATTCTCCCTGTCACTGTCCCCAAGGCAGCTCTCTCAGGTTTACAAAGTTGTTTGATGCACCAGCCTTTATACAGTCTCTCCTGGGAGTGCCCCTTTCAAGGGCTGGCCCTAGTTTTAGCTTTTGACAAGCGTGACCCCGGGAGCTCTGAGACTGGGCCTTCTTGCCTCAGCACATCTTGTTTCTTTCTGTGGCTCCCCAGCGAGTCCCACAGGCTCATACAGACTGTGAACATAAGAGCCCACTGCCTCAGACCAATGGTCCATCTAGCTCAGTGGCCAATGCCAGGTGCTTCAGAGGGAAAGAACAGAACAGGTAACCATCAACTGATCCATCCCCTGTCACCCATTCCCAGCTTCTGGGAAACAGAGGCTAGAGACACCATCCCTGTCCAGCCTCCCTGTGACACTGGCAGATGAGGTGTTAGCTCTTGCAAAAGCCCCCATGTCTTAATTGAATATGAACAAACACACAGTGGAATCAGTCTGACTCACCTGTGTTAGTATTGTTAAAACAGGTATTAGAATTATAAGAATGTGTTTAGACTTCACTGAATGCTCGTGAGTTGCTGCCTGGGTTAACATCTGACTAGTTGTATTGTGAGCCTCTGTGGCTCTGTAATTCACCAGAGGAGAGAGACTTTACCTATGTGAAGGTATGGATTGGCAACAGAATCCATTACACCCTGCCTGGGAGGAAAAGTCCATCAACACCAGATGGACCATTATGGGATGTTAAAGAAGACACAAGACTGTTGTTGTGCTCTTGACTTCCCATTAGCTGAGTTTACAGTTCAGATCACATGGCAGGAAGGGGATGAAAAAACCCCACACAGAAATGTAGTGAGGCGGTGTGGCTCCCCGCCGCCCCAGAGGGGGAAGAGCCCATCCAGAGGCCAGAGTGGGCAGAGCTAGGGAGCGCTGAGCCCCGCCCCTCAGAGGGTCAGGCGGCCACCCGGAACTATAAAGACCGGCCCTCAGAGCTCACTAGGAGCCCAGCCGCCGGAGAGGACAGACGTCCCTAGTGGAACCCATGACTAGGAAACCCCCGCGGCCCAAGGCGGCCGCCCAGACTGGCCAGACCGGCCCTGCGTCCGCTATCCGGAGGAGTTGCCAGGCCTGCTGATCAACCTCTGCCCCGAAGAACCCATGCTCCTGGATCCCCCAGAGGCCAACAGCAAGACCCAGTTTGGGCCCGAGGGGGAGTGTGGAAGTAGCCCGGGGGTAGCCGACCCCAGTCTGGCTGCAGCACTACCAGAGCCTATGTCGGTGTGTTGCGGCCAGGATCCCCACTGACTACGCAGCGGGCCTTCTGCTGCTGCTAGGGCCCCGGGCTGGGACGCAGTGGAGTGGGAGGGCCTGTGCCCCCCCAGTGTTCTGTCTCTCCAAGGACCTGGCCCCTAGTGCAAAATAACACACTCCCCAGAAATCTGAAATGGCCACTTCATAGCTGATAAAATGTTATTAATCTGGGAATTATCAATGAGAAACAACCCAGTGACGGTGATATCCTGAGGAAAAGATCTCATGTGTCTTTAGATCATACCGATTCGTAATCTGGAACTTTATACACTAAAATGCCTAATTCGTAGCCCTACGGCAATTGCCTGGTGTCACTACAGGGCAGAATTAAGGTTGGGGGCCTTAGTTGTGAATTTCCATCCCCTAGCATATTGCAATTGCTGTTAAGTGGGTTTGACAAAATTCATTGTGTCTATTTCTTTCTTTTAATTTCAATAGATAACGATATTTAATTTAACCTTTTTTTCAATGTTTACAATTTCAATGTTCAGAGCTGTGGGAAGTTATGGGGGTCATCAGACAATTATTTAATTACAGTAAATGTTGAGATTCCAAAAGCCAAATCATAGAACTGTTCAAAGAGAAATTGTCAATGTCACACGCAAAATATACAGTGTAAATATCCTTAAATCAAACCCCACTTTCTCCAGAAGCATTTCTGTATATTACCTATATAAATATTTTTTCATCTGTGTGTGTGTACAGTGAAATTAACATTTACTGCAATTTATTCATAAAAATCCAATCCTTTCAAGTGTAATTTTAAGTAATGAAGTACTTGAATTCTTTCACTTCCTAGACTGTAATGTTTCATTTCAGGATAATTACACCCTCACTGTGATGTATTTCACTCTCAATACCGTAACCCCCTTGTGATATAGCTCCTGTCTGGGAGCTCTGCTGAGGCCAGTGGCATTATGATCAGAAGATGACACTCTGACACATGAGCACACACATGGGGGAGGGTGGAGGATGAGGTAACATGGAGGCTACCAGAGTTGAACATGACCCTAAGAGCAAACACCCTCTCAGCCTCTCCTCTCTCCCACCTCCCAGAGTCAGTAATTCTGAGAAATCGTTCCCTGAAATCTAAATAGCCCCAGTATGAGAGACAGTGATTAACGCAGGTATCTTAGGGGCTGCAGCGCCAACCCCCTGCCCGGACGAGGAGGGTGAAGAATTGCAGTAGAAATGGGTTAGGTTGGGACACGGCACAGCTGATGTGGGACTGGGAGCTGAGTTGACCAAGAGGCCAGAACTCATGGGGGGTTTGGGAGAAGAAGTCAACAGGACGGGGTAGAGGCATTTCAGTGTATTTTCCCCATTAACCATTCTGCCATGTATTTAATTTAGAAACTTTTCATTCCCATCTAAACACCCTGGAGCTAAGCTGGGTTGAAGCATTTCCACTTACAGTGGTACAGTTTTAATTAGGTGCTTAATCAGATGCTCATGCAGCACAAAGCAGTCAATAATGGGTGTGCTTCCATTCATTAACTTGACTGTGTGCTGTGCATCACTTTGAAAAAAAGATGCTGTGAGGGAGTGTCAACATTTTAGGCATTAAGAAATAAGTAGGTGTCAGTTCATTTCATGCGTTTCTCTCATAATTTTAATGTCAGTTTTGAATCAGTATTAATACCATGTTGTTTTAACAGCAGTAGGGTCCATTTGTATAATTGTTTGCAAGATTTCATTGGATATTGTGACCCAGCCGTCTTCACCTTTTATTTTCAGATTCCTAAATACACCCCAGCGCACCTCTCCTGACAGACTGCAGGCCCTGGCTGGTGACATGTTCCTTAGAGAGCAAACACCTGACGAGCCCTTTCGTCCTCAAACGTGCATTTGGCTCTTTGACGTTGCTTTATCCGCCCCACCAGAAAACGCTGTAGGGAACCCGGTCATTACAGCCGACCGTCACTAGGTACCATTCTACCAGCTCTGGGCCAACATTCAAATGGTTCTGTTTGTTTATCTTTCATTCAGCTTTGCAATTCTTAGATCCCATTTAAAAACTGGAAGTGAAATAACGGAAGCAAGTTACGAAGAGAGCGGCACCTGGCATAGGTGGGGGTAAAACAATAACTGGAAAGAACTGACTATGCAAAAAGGAACATTGCAAACTATCAGAGCCCCAGACCCCCGCCCAACTGAACCCACCCCAGCCAGGCATATCAAGCTGGGTCCCTGAAAAATCGCCCAGCCCGTCTGGCAGTGAACGCTGCGTGTTCCAGGCAGAGCTACGGTGTGTGCGTCTGCTCTGCTGATATGCTGCTTTGGTACGGAACGTGCCACGGCCACAGGGAGCAGAGACATGGACTCCTACAAAACACAATCCCAGATACACCTCCAATGCCGCATCATCCCCCCACCTCCACATGGCCATTCTCAGCCTACTGCTAACAGTTCCTCCCAGCCTTCATGGTGTTACAAAAGGTAGATTGTGCCACAGAAACCTGATCTGGACGTCAGTGAGGCTTTTGATACGGTTCCACATGGGAAACTATTAATTAAATTGGAGACGATGGGGATTAATATGAGAACTGAAAGGTCAAGAAAGAATTGCTTAAAGGGCAGTCTACAAGGGGCTCATATTGAAGGGTGAGTTGTCAGGCTGGAGGGAGTTACTAGTGCAGTTCCTCAGATCAGTCTTGGGACCAATCTTACTCAACACTTTTATTAGTGATCTTGGCACAAGAAGTGGGAATGGGACACAAAGCAGGGAGGGATTGCCAATATGGAGGAGGACAGGAAAATCATACAAGAAAATCTGCATGTCCTTGAAAGCTGGAGTAATAGAAATGGGATGAAAATCAATAGTGCACAAATTCGACTTGTTAGTCCCCAAGTGCATAATTTTGCGATAAGATGGGGATTTATCAACTGGAAGTGACAGAGGAGGAGAAAGACCTGGCTGTATTGGTTGATCACAGGATAATTATGAGCTGCCAATGTGATGCAGCCGTGAAATAGGTTAATGCAGTCCTAGGATACATCAGGTGAGGTATTTCCAGCAGACACATGAAAGGGTTAGTACTGTTATACAAGGCACTGATGAGACCTCTCCTAAATACACCTCTACCTTCTGCCCTTAAAGTCTGTGAGTCTATAAACTGTGCCTTGCGTTGCACAGACACTGATGGAGATCAGGGCCCCATCGTGCAGCGCACGGCAGAGAACCTGACTGAGATCAGCACCCCCATTCTGCTGGGCGCTGCACAGACAGAGAGGGACAGTCCTTGCCCCAAAGAGATCACAATCCAACTAGACAATGGGTAGGATGAAAACAGAGAGGGGCACACAGCTGGGGGGTGTCCTCTGGGTCAGAAGAAGTCAGTGTCCAGTCCTGTGGAGCTGTACTCCTGGCTCATACCTCCAGCACTCACTGCTGCCCCTTCCTTACCAGCTGCACTGTTCAGCCAGCCCCAGGACTCAGGGAGGTCACTGCCCCCCATCCCCCATCTCCTGCAAGCCTTCAAACAGGGACATGGTGCACCAGTGCCAGAGTGGACTAGTGTAAATTCTGTCTGTACAAAGGGTTTGCACCAGTGCCTAAAACACCAGGGTGGCAGAGACCTTCAGTGCTCAAAACAGCAGTACGGAAGCACTAGAACGGGGATCTATTTCGAGCTCGGTCACAGACAGCCTGGGTGACCTTGGACACGTCAATGTTTCTCCTCCCAACTTTAGTCTCTTTCCCCAGCTGCCACTCACTGGGGTCTCCTCTCTCTCCAGAGCTGCTCACCACTACAATCTGTGTGGGTGTCCCCAGAGCTAAGGCAGGTCAGCTCTGGAATAGTCTTACAAGGGGGACTGGGGAGTCTCTTTCCCTGCAAGTTTTTAAGAACAAGTAGGACAAAGCTCTGTCGGAGACAATCTACATATACTTGGTCCTGCCTCGGCAGAGAGAGCTGGACATGACAACATCTTGAGGTCCTGTCCAGCTCTACATTTCTATGATGTTATGCAATACAGATACATAAAAAACAACAAGATGAAACCAAATAAAAACGTGGTGTCAGGCCATTCAAAAAACAAAAACAAAAAACTGCACTGCACAGCATAAAATGACACAATACTAAGGAGAAGAAAGCAACGCAAAGCAAACTGACACACCTTAGGATAAAAGTACACAATGCAAAAGAGCTCAACTCAATCCAACACAACAAAGACACCAAACAAGCTGAGGCAAAACAATGCACCATAAAACTATGCAACACAACATGGGGCAATCCCAGTTCCAAATGGCACCATGCAAAACAGCTCAGCGTAGAACAGGACACAGCACAAAAGAGAATTATTTTAATGTAGGCCTGGAAGGGATCTTGAGAGGTCGTCTACTCCAGCCCCCTGTGCTGAGGCAGAACCAAGTGTTAGGATATAGCCATTCAGGCCTGTCTGCAAAGGCCTGTACTTTAAGAATGTAGGTGTATTCTTATCACTTAGCTAGTTATAGAGGTATAAAAGAAGGAATCAAAGATCACTGTCTGTGGAATGGCCTTCTCTTACTGTGACAGGCTAAGGCCTTCAGCCAGTACAGTGGTGCGACATGATCTGGGTCGGGGTCAGTGCAGTGCCAGACCCAACGGGGACACAGATCTCAGTCGAGGTCTCTGAAGTGCCCAGCACAATGGAGGCAGCGGTTTGGGTCGCAGTCGTTCGCTGCCTGGCACAAGGGGGGCCGTGATCTCGGTCCAGGTCTCAGTTTTACCTGGCACAACAGTGGGGTCTGATCTCACCTGGGGTCTCTTCAGCGCCTGGCAGAACAGGGCCCAGATCTCAGTTGGGGTCTCTGCAGCAGCTGTCAGAACAGGGCCACGCTCAGTACGATAAGAGCCCTGATCTCAGTCACACACCTGGAGAGAAAAGCGGGAAGATTTTTGAGCATTAGATCTCAGTATTTCAGAACTGAGGAGAAAATGGGGCACAAACTAAATATTTGCCAATATAAGAGAGAAGCACCAACATTTGGGAGATTTTGTGTCACCATTTAACAGCTGAAGAGAAAAGATGGGAAATTTGAGGGAATTATACAAGGATATTGAATCAACAACAGAATGGGACGGATTCTTCTTGCCCCACACTCACATGGCCGGCAGGGAGCCCTGGGTGATGTCTTTTCACAGGGGAAAGGAGTGGGGCTGGAGTGAGAAAGTCACTATCAGTGGGGAGGGGCTGGCAGTGGGGTCTGGGAATGTGATTAGCAAGTGGTGGGGGGTGCAGTGTATATTGGAAAAGGAGTAAAAGAAATGCAAACAAAACATGGTACTTAATTAAAATCCTGTTAGGGCTCCAAAAGGAGCATAGTAGATTGTGCTTGCTTTTTCAGATCTTTTGAGCAGTGTTTTGGAGCAGAAGATGAAAGTGAAGAGTAATAAGAACCCTGGTGGAAGTGAAATGTGTCCCTTTTGAAACAGTCTCTGAGCTGCTGATAGCTTTGAATCCAGAGGCCAGCCAAGAAAGACTCTGTGTGGATGCAAATTACCCAGCTGATGGGGGGAAGGAGGAAACTGCCATTTGCAGCACAAAGAACCTGAGAATAATGAATGCATCTGGTCAGCAAACAAGCTACTAGAAGACTTAGATTATGGCCCTCCAGAAAAGGGAGGTGGAAAAAACAAGTCAAGCCTGAAAATAAGGGGGACAGGTTAACCCTAAGGAGAGAGAGAGAGAGAGAGTGAGTGTGTGTGTACACAGAGCAGAAATCTGAAGCTGTGGGAAACTGAGGCACGCCACCTCATAAATTTCATAAATGGTCAATGAGTGGGGTAATTCACTAGCCTGACTATAGAACAAAACAAGGACAGCCTGAAGGTAATTCTTCTGTTTTTCCTGCAATTAGCAAGGAAATTTGTAAAAGGAATTGGTATTATTATTAAGAAATAATCTGATCCCACCAGGGGGGTGGAAATTGTTTCTTTCGTTTTTCAGACACTCTACAACCATGCTGGTGCCAGCGGAAGAATAACCCAGAATACAATGGATCTATGTTGTGTGGTGTTTGTCTGTGGTGTTGGTCTTGTTGCTAGCATGAGGTGGGTGGGGGATGGCTTCAAAAGGCTGACCTGGGGGGAGAGGAAGATGTGTGTGGGAATGCAAAATGCTCAACTGGGAGGCCAGCACCTGGGTAATGGCTACTATGGTGCCTGGAAATAGAACAGCAACTAAGGTGGGCCCCACAAGCCCTATGGGAATAATGAGAAGGGGAGGAGCTCACTGGGAATCAATGGAGGGGCGATGAAAAATGGTGCACATCAAAGGAAATGTTTGGCCGTGCCCCTCTCCTATGACTATGCAGGAGCAGGATCAATGGCCTATGGCAAGGGGTGGACAATTGGGTGTACTGTGTAGGCGGGGTTTTGCTGGAAATGTACATATTTCTGGGGGCACAATTACACCAGCCCCAACCAAACTACACACATACACATGCTGCTATCTGGACTTTGGTGCACAAATGGATCTGTAAATCTTATTGCTGTGAATAATTGCCTATTTAGCCTTTAAGCTTTTTGTGGCAAGGTCTCTCTGTCCCTGTGGGCATGTCGACACTGCAGTCAGACACCGGCGGCTGGCCTGTGCCCGCTGACTTGGGCTCACACGGCTCAGGCTGTGGGGCTGTTTAATTGTGGTGTCCATGTTCCGGCTGGGGCTGCAGCCCAAGGTCTGGCACCCTCCCACCTCGCAGGGTCCTACAGCCTGGCCCCAGCCCGAGCCCAGACATCTACACTGTAATTAAACAGCCCCTTCGCCTGAGCCCGTGAGCCTGAGTCACCTGGCATGGGCCAGCTGGGGGGTTTTAATGGCAGGGTAGAGATACCCTTGGTGTCTGTTCAGCACCTGTCACAATGGGGACTCTGATCTCGGTGTCTGTGCAGAGCCCTGCGCAACAGGGGCCTGACCTCAGTCGGGGACTCTGCAACTCCCAGCATTACAGGATCCCGGATTTTGTTTAGGGCCCCTGCAGAATCTGGCAAAATGTGGGGGCAGGATCTCTGTCAGGGTCTGTGCAGTGCCCAGTACAGTGGTGGGGCGTGATCTGGGTCGGGGTCAGTGCAGGGCCAGGCCCAACGGGGACACAGATCTCAGTCGAGGTCTCTGAAGTGCCCAGCACTATGGACGCAGCAGTTTGGGTCGCAGTCGTTCGCTGCCTGCGACAAGGGGGGGCCGTGATCTCGGTCCAGGTCTCAGTTTTACCTGGCACAACAGTGGGGTCTGATCTCACCTCAGGTCTCTTCAGCGCCTGGCAGAACAGGGCCCAGATCTCAGTTGGGGTGTCTGCAGCACCTGGCAGAAAAGGGCCACGCTCAGTACGATAGGAGCCCTGATCTCAGTCACACACCTGGAGAGAAAAGCGGGAAGATTTTTGAGAATTCGATATCAGTATTTCAGAACTGAGGAGAAAATGGGGCACAAACTAAATATTTGCTTATGTGAGACAGAAGCACCAACATCTGGGAGATTTTACGTCAGCATTTAACAGTTCAAGAGAACGGAGGGGAAATTGGAGGGAATTATACAGGGATATTAAATCAACAACAGAATGAGATGGATTCTTCTTGCCCCACACTCACAGGGCCAGCAGGTGCTGGGGAGTAGCTGGACTGGGAAACCTGGGGCTGGGCCGTCTCCATGGGGGGCACTTGCTCCTCCCTCCCCTTCCTGGCCCTTCCCAGGCCCCGTTGCCAGCAGAGAGTGGCCCCCCCAGCCCAGCCCAGAGGTGTCCCTGTCTCAGGGCCCCCCCAGCCTCTGCCCATTCACCCTCTGCCCAGCTCAGGAATCACTGGGGGGAACCATTTCCCACCCGCACAAGGACAAATCCCTGCAGGTGGAAATGGGGGGAAACCCCCCAAACCTGAGACCTGAACTGGCCATTGGCGAAGGGGAGAGAAAATGGGGCAGAATCGGGGGGGGGGGGGAGACAGGGAACTTCTCAGGGGTTGTGGGGGGTCACCCTGGGCGCTGCTCGTGGCTCTCTAGGGAGAAAGGGGGCAGGACGGGGGAGGAGGGGGGTCCCCACGGGAGGGGGCAGCGGTAAATCCGAGGGGATCTCAGCCCCCCCCCTTTCTCTCCCCGCTCCTCGGGGGTCACCTGCCCCCCCCCGGCCATGTCCGGGCTCCACAGACATTTCCCACCCGCCCCTTCCCCCCGCCCAGCCCCACACAGGGACCCCAGTGGGGCCGGGCCCCTCCCCCCGGCACCCCCCGCGGGGCCCCAGGGCAGAGACTGGCCGGGCCCGGGGGCGCTGGGCTCCTGCGGGGGCAGCAGCTCCGAGCCCCCCGCGAGCGCTGCCCCCCCCCCCGGGAGCAGATCCCGGCGCTGCGAGATGTCGGGTCCCCCCCTCCCCGGGCACTGGGGCAGAGTCACCGCCCGGCCCCGCCCCCGGGGCTCGCTCCGGGACCTGGAGGCTGCAGCTCCGCAGCAGGGCGGGCAGAGCCCGGGGCGGCCCCAGGGCGGCTCCAGCGGGGCAGGGCCCGGGCCGGGCACGGGGGGGTTAATGAAGGGCTCTCCCGCCGCGATCTGCGCATGCCCAGAGCCCCAACGGCACCAACCCTCCAACGGCCCGGGAGAGGCTCCAACGGCCCCGCGCGAGCCAGGCAGAGCCGCAGGGGCCCGCGCGCGTTTGCAGCTCGGCTTGGTCTCTCCCCCCAACGTCACTTCCGGTCCAGTGAGAGTCAGGAATTACATCTCCCAGCCTGCCCCGGGGCGCTTCCGCCCTCTCCAGCCCAGGTAAGGGAAGCCCCCAGGGCCAGCCAGACCCTCCCCACACCGCTCATCCTTTCCCCCGGCCCCGCCCCCTCTCCCAGCCGGTGCCTCTCAGACCCCCCCCCCCGGCCTTTTCCCGGGGAGCGGCAGAGCTGGGGGGCGGGGCTTGTGACCCCCAGGTAATAACCGCACCCCCACAGCCCAACCCCCAGCCCTGACCCCGCCCCCGGCAGGAGCGAGTCCGCCCCACGCGTGTCCCCGGCCCTGCCCGCCCCACGCGTGTCCCCGGCCCCACCGCGCTGCCCCGCGGGCTGCAGGAGCCCCCGTGCTGCGCTTCCGGCCCCAGCCATGGCCCCGCTGCCACACAAGGGGCGGGGGCCGGGCCGGAGGGGGCAGGAAGGGGCGGCTTCTCTCCAGGCCTGGCCCCGCCCCCGGGCCCCACGCAGGGGGTGGGACACGTGGGGACCCGCCTCAGCCGAGAGGGGGCAGGAGAGGGGCCGGGGCTCCCCAGGAGAAAAGCGGGGGCAGGGGCTAGTGTAGCAGCTCCCCCCCCCCCAGCCCCTGCATTGGGTGTCAGCTGGATCCCAGCTGCTGCAGCCCGCCCTGGCCAGCGCTGCAGCCCGGGGGGGCGGGGGTTGCGGGGCACAGAGAGGGTCTGGAGCGGCTGGGAGCGGGGGGGGGGAGGATTGCAGGGCACAGGAAGGCATTAACCCCTCTGTGCCCGGCCGGGGGAGCTTCTCCGGCTGCAGTGGTGCCAGCTCAGGTAGGGGTTATTGGAGGGGTTGCTGGGGGGTTCCTGCTGGAGGGGGAGGGGCAGGAAATACTGAAGAGGTGGCAACTTCTGGGGAGTTAGGGCTGGAGGGGGGCAGGGAATAGCCTGGGTGAGGAAGGGGAGGGGGACAGAGTGTGACAAACCTGCTGGGACTTGTTAACATGGGCCTAGATCCTCAGAACAAACACTTGGGTGTTGGGGGAGAAAATTCCCTAATTTGTGAAACAGGTAATAGAGACACCAACCCCCTGGGCAGGGTGGGGAAAACTGACCAGACTTCCAGTGCTGAATCCAGGGGCTGGTGTGACATGGAAAGGGGGCACCCCCAGGGAGGTGTAGGGAAGATGTCCTGGCCCCTCACATCCAACTGCTGGCAGTGGGGAGGGTGTTGGGTTCCCCACCATGGGGTTGTATCAGCCTCTGGCTAGTAGGTGTGTGATGGATCTGCTGGGAGAGACAAGGGGTCCCTCTTTGTTCTCTCACCGTGATGCCCCCTAGCTGCTCTCAGGACTGGGGGCACAATTTTTCTAAACTGAACCAAAAGTTCCTGCAGTTTTCAAAAGAGGAGAAAAGCAAAATCTGTGATTTCACACTCACAGTGACTGATAAGTGGACAGAAAGTTACCACAGTGACAGGGCCGGTGACTGGGGAATGCCCGGCAGTGCTGGGAGCCAGGACTCTGGCACGAGTTGATCAGAGAGAAGGATCATGGTTAGTAGAAGTTCCCCCAGCCAGGGGCCCAACAGCTATTCCCTGGGATGCAGCCTCCAGAGTCCCCAGCCAGGGACCCCAGATACCCCTCAAAGCCCCACCGGCCAGGGAAGCCCCACCAGACCATCACTGTCAGGTTGGGAATCCCAAAGGGTTCCCCCCACCAAGAGCCCCCAGCAGCCAGAGACTCGCCTACTGGGAACTCAGTTCCTCACTGCCTGCCTAGGACCCGCCCCGCACACCACCACCAAGCAGGATCTGCCCTGCCATTTGTCTGGGACCCCCTCCTCCACCCAGCGGGACCCCCTGATGCTTTACAGTGGGACCCCTCACTCTGCTTCCCTGGCATCCCCTGACCTAGTGCCAGGGATCCCCTCCCCCAGCTCTGTGCACTGGGCACGGCAGCGATGCCAGGACCCAGCCGGGGAAGCCCAGACAGAGCCACTGGCACAGCACCAGGCTCCCTCTAACCCCCTGTCCCGCCTCCCCAAGGGACACTCACCCCCGCTGTTCTGCAGCCAACAGCCCCCAGCGATACCCACCTCCAGGACCCACAGCCTCAGGGCTGGGCACATCATAACCACCCCCTGAAACCCCAAATCTCCAGAACCCACCAACCTCACTAGGGTACCCCCTGCAATCTCCCCCCACAGACACCTCCCCCCACCCCGCACAACACTGTTACCTCAGAGTGTCTGCTGAGTGGATAGAGAGTTATCACCGCCCCCTGCTGGCCAGTCACACAGGCAGAGGGCGTCCTGGGGGATGTCTCTTGAACAGGAGAATGGAAGATCCGGAGAGCAAGAAAGCTAAGAAAAGTCCATGGCCTGTCACTAGCAAATAATGGCCACCCTGGATCCACCCCAGAAGTGGCTACATCTTAGCACAGGGGGAATCAACCCCTCACAGAGGCCATTTGCTATGGGGTTTGGGATACTTCTGGACCCACACTGCACTCACAGAGACCTCCTCATCCCGTGCCAGCTGGAGAAAAAAAAAAAAGGGTCCAGCAAACTCTCCCGTTACCAGCTGGGGACCACTGATCCCCAAACAGGGGGAGGCCTCTGGCTTTGATGTGTATTAAAGATGTGGCTGGTCTCTTTCATCGGCAAACATTTTAACACAGATAAATGGGGGAAGAAATGGTTCTCAAAGGAGAGGGGAAAGATCAACACTGGGAAATTTAACCCCCTGCAACCTCCAGGATGGAGAATGATTCAAGGCAACAGGTTTCCTCCAAGAAAGGAGAAGTTGCTGGGATTGAGAGACATGGGGAACAGCCCCAAACATGAAAGGATTTTTAATTGATATTTGATAATAACGTAGAAGTGAAAGAGAAAGGGGGGAAATCTGAGAGATTTTGGCTCTATTTTTGCAAATAATAGAGAGGAAAGTGGAAAATCAAAGGGATTTTATATCAGTTTATATCTGATGTGCAGTAAAATGTCAGTGTTTCACATCAGTATTTGTTAAATGAATAGAGAGGAAATGGGCAACATTTGCAAACATTTTATATCTATGGTCAAGAAGCTGAGAAAAGGGGTAAATCTGAGATTTTCTTGGTATTTTATAATTAGAGAGAGGGGGAAATCTCAGGGCAAATGTTTAGGGTATTTTATATCAACCTTTGAGATGTGCAGAGAAAACGTGTGACGACCTGCAACTGAAGGTGGAGAATCAGAATCCTGGAGAGACCAGGGGGAAATGGGGGAGACGGGAGAGCGGCTCATTGGAGGGGAAAGGGGCGAATTTCCCCGGATTTTACAGCCCGGGTGAGACACTGAGCGAGAAAAGGGGCAGAACTGGAGAGAATTTGTATCGGGGGCGAGAGGCAAGTGGCACCAACAGGGACAGGATCCAATTAACCCCCCTTCGCCCGCGTCCCACTGACCTTCCCCCCCCCCAGCTCCAGCTTCTCCCCCACCCCCCCGCCGGGCCCCGCCCCCCCATCCCAGCGGGGGCGGGGGGCGGATCTTGCTGCGGCTCCGCTGGGGCCGAGGCGGCTCTGAGACCCCGGGGGGGGCGCTGGGGGGCGGGCACGTGACTCTGCCCCGGGGAACCCGGGAGAAGCCTCGGAGCCGCCTCGGCCCCAGCGGAGCCGCAGCAGGATCCGCCCCCCCCCCCCCCGCGGGGAGGGGGGGGGCCCGGGGCCGGCGGGGGGGTGTCGGGCGGGGGGGGGAGAAGCCGGAGTTGCGGGGGGGGAAGGTCGGTGGGACGCAGGGGGGGGTGTTGAACTGTCTCTGTGCAGCCAGGAAATTCCCGGCGGGGGGGAGTGGCGGGCGGGGGAAGGGGGGAGGGGGGTTAATTGGATCCTGTCCCTGTTGGTGCCACTTGCCTCTCGCCCCCGATACAAATTCTCTCCAGTTCTGCCCCTTTTCTCGCTCAGTGTCTCACCCGGGCTATAAAATCCGGGGAGATTCGCCCCTTTCCCCTCCAATGAGCCGCTCTCCCGTCTCCCCCATTTCCCCCTGGTCTCTCCAGGATTCTGATTTTCCACCTTCAGTTGCAGGTCGTGACATGTTTTTTCTGCAAATCTCAAAGGTTGATATAAAATACCCTAAACGTTTGCCCCACTGCTCTCTAGTTGTTTGTTTCTAATTGAATATGCCCTGAGATTTCCCCCTGTCTCTCTAATTATAAAATAAAAAAACTCTCAGATTTATACCTTTTCTCAGCTTCTTAAACATAGATATAAAATGTTTGCAAATGTTGCCCATTTCCTCTCTATTCATTTAACAAATACTGATGTGAAACACTGACATTTTACTGCACATCAGATATAAACTGATATAAAATTCCTTTGATTTTCCACTTTCCTCTCTATTATTTGCAAAAATAGAGCCAAAATCTCTCAGATTTTCCCCCTTTCTCTTTCAGTTCTACGTTATCAAATATCAATTAAAAATCCTTTCATGTTTGGGGCTGTTCCCCATGTTTCTCAATCCCAGCAACTTCTCTTTTCTTAGAGGAAACCTGTTGCCCTGAATCATTCTCCATCCTGGAGGTTGCAGGGGGTTAAATTTCCCAGTGTTGATCTTTCCCCTCTCCTTTGAGAACCATTTCTTCCCCCCTTTATCTGTGTTAAAATGTTTGCTGATGAAAGAGACCAGCCACATCTTTAATACACATCAAAGCTCGAGGCCTCCCCCTGTTTCGGGATCAGTGGTCCCCAGCTGGTAACGGGAGAGTTGGCTGGACCCTTTTCTTTTCTCCAGCTGGCACGGGATGAGGAGGTCACTCTGAGTGCAGTGTGGGTCCAGAAGTATCCCAAACCCCATGACAAATGGTCTCTGTGAGAGGTTGATTCCCCCAGTGCTAAGATGCAGCCACCTCTGGGGTGGATCCATGGTGGCCATTATTTGCTAGTGACAGGCATGGACATTTCTTACCTATTTTGTCCCTTCAGGCCTTCCATACTCCAGTTCCAGAGACACCCCCCAGGGCTCCCTCTGCCTGTGTGACTGGCCAGCAGGGGGCGGTGGTCACTTTCTATCCACTTCTCAGGCACTGTGAGGTAACAGTGTTGCTGGGTGGGGGTGGGGCTGTGGGGGGAGATAGCAGCTGAAGGGGGATTGTGGTGGGGGGAGGCCTCTGGGTGGCTGGGCAGGGGGTACCCTAGTGAGGTTGGTGGGTTCTGGAGATTTGGGGTTTCAGGGGGTGGTTGTGATGTGCCCAGCCCTGAGGCTGTGGGTCCTGGAGGTGGGTATCGCTGGGGGCCGTTGGCTGCAGAACAGCCGGGGTGGGCGTCTCTTGGGGAGGCGGGACAGGGGGTTAGAGGGAGCCTGGTGCTGTGCCAGGGGCTCTGTCTGGGCTTCCCCCGCAGACTCCTGGGATCGCTGCCCTGCCCAGTGCACAGGGGTGGGGGGGAGGGAGCGGAGCTCTGGCACTGCTTGCCTGGCATCCCCTGAGCTAAAGTGAAGGGTCCCACTGAAAAGCATCAGGGCAGAGGAGGGGGTCCCATGTTGCGTCTCGGTGCCTCTCAAGCGGGCATGAACAAAGCTCTTCAGTCAGTATGATTGGCAGCTAAGTCCTTTATTTCTCTCCAGCATATTTCATTTATACAATTAATGCAGGCAATCAAGCAATTGCTAATTGGTTAATAAGGTGCAGACAGGCACAGCTGTAACTTCATTGGCTATTTAACATCCTGGCCAACCCTTTAATTTATTATCCTGTTATTGTCTCCCAGCAGATAAGAACTAGCTTCATCCTTGAAACTTGCATGTCAGTTTCTCACACTCTTATGCAAAACAATCCGACAGTCCCAGACAAACGACATGACAGATCCTGCTGGAAATCAGGGGGGTGTCCTAGGCAGGCAGTGAGGGATTGAGTTCCTGGCGGGGTGTCCCTGGCTGCTGGGGGCACTTGGTGGGGGGAACCCTTTGGGATTCCCAACCTGGCAATCATGGTCTGGTGGGGCTTCCCTGGCCCGTGGGGCTTTGAGGGGTATCTGGGGTCCCTGGCCAGGGATTCTGGGAGCTGTGTCCCAGGGAATATCTGGTGGGACCCTGGCTAGGGGGTGTCTGTTGCCCCTGGCTGTGGGGTCTGGGCTCTGGGTACTGGGGAGTGACTGGGGGCTGCTACTAACCATGATCCTTCTCTCTGATCAACTTGTGTTAGAGTCCTGGCTCCAAGCACTGCCTGACATTCCCCAGTCACAGGCCCTGTCACTGTGATAACTTTCTATCCACTTATCAGTCACTGTTCGTGTGAAATCACAGATTTTGCTTTTCTCCTCTTTTGAAAACTGCAGGAACTTTTAGTTCCGTTTGGAAAATTTGTGCCCCCCAGTCCTTGTCCTCGATCTGGGGGATGAGGGAGGTGGGAAGGGGGTCAGCACTGCCGCACAATGGTCTCTTCCACAGCGTTCTGGACTCATTCTTTCTGAAATCTAGTTTCATTGAGACCAATGTTAATCCAGAGTCACTGTATGGAAAGACAAGGAGTGACTCTGGATGGACAGTGGGGCTAATGAGACCAGCAATTCTCCCTGTGAGGAGGGGCTCTCATTAGCTGCTCTCCCCAGAGAGCTAAAGGAGGGAAGCTGCTCAAATGCTCTGTCCCTCTCTGCTCAGGATACTGGGGTTCAGCTTCCTGGGTCAGAGGCTGCAGCCTCCATTGTGATCGGGGAGACCAGGCTTAGCAGCTGCTGCTCCCCCAGCGGGGTTCTGTGCTGGGAAGTGACCTGAATTAAAGCTGCTTCTCTGCCCGACCCAGGGGATGACTTTCTCCAGCTGGTCCTAGCCCCCTAGGGCAGCCCTAGGCCCTGTTAATACTAAATTCTGAGCCAGAGTCTCCAGGTAACTGAAAGAAACGAAGGGAAAATGCTGGGGTCTGGCCTTAAAATGACTCTACACAAACAGACCCCCCCCTCGTTTCTCATCCAATTAACAATTGCAGGAGCAAATCCAGCCATGGGGGAGCAAACTACCCAGGAATGGGACTTTCCTACCAGACGGGCAGGGAGAGGGGAAAAGGAGATAGAAGGAGAAAGAGAGACTGAAAGGGGCCGTGGGAGAGAAGAGTTTGGAGAGAGATTTCCAGATCTCTAATCTGCCCAGACAGATGTATTGCTGCACCCTGGATAGAGTCACTTTCCTGTGGAAAAGATGAGAATCAGACAGAGGAAAATCCAGTTCCTGACTCCATATCCCTCCTGCTGGGGTGTGGCTGCCATGGGGTCAGTGTCTGAGGGGATCCCCCACAGTGACTCCTTTGGTTCTGCTTTTTTCTAGCCTTGTGTTCAGAGACTTTGTTACGGGGTGAGGGGAGGGAGACGGGAGGTTAAAAATGTCACTGTGGGCTTAGCCTGGCAGGAGGGGCCAGGTCTACACTGTACAAAGAGATCAAGACTTTCTCAGCATGGCAGACTCTAGGGTGCCTGTCTGCAGGAAAAGGGCCTAGGGGAATCATGCTGTGAAATGAATTAAAGCCTGTTCTGAAACCTTCACAACTGCCCTTCTCGCCCTGCCAGGCTGCAGAATAACGTCCATGTTTCGCTCCAGTTCATCCCGTCCTCTCGTTGGACAGGGGAGAGAAATGGCTGCAGAGGAGCCAGTTCAGGTAGGTATTATCAGGGGGTTGCTGGTGGGTTCCTCCAGGGGGGGAGAGGGACAGCAAATACGTGGGAGATGGGAAGGTTTGCACAGGCTGGTTTGGAGGTTGCAGTCTGGTTTGCAGGAATGCACAGGGTGGAGAAAGGGAGGAGGACAGAGGTGTGCTAAACCTGCTGGGAGTTATTTAATATGTGGCCTAGATTCTAGGAACAGACCCAGGAGGTTCGGCGGTGGAAATGCTCTAGTTTGTGGAGCAGAAAATAACCCCGCTGCATGGGGCTGGGAAAACTGACCAGACTCATAATGCTGGAGCCTGACCTGACTAACCAGCGGCTGCTGTGAGATATGAAGGGGGCACCCACCAGTGAGGCTTAGGGGAGATTCCCCTCCCTTCCCATCCAGCTCTTCAGAATGGGGAGGGTGTTGGGCTTCCTACCAGGGAGCTGTCCCTGGACCCTGCTAGGGGCCCCATCTCCTGAATCAGTCAGTGGCTAGTAGGGGGGTGATGGCTCTGCTGGGAGAGAGGAGGGGCTCTCGCTTCGTCCCCTCCCCCTGGTGTTTCCTGGATGCTCTGAGCAGGGTGGGGGTGGGACTCTGACTGCAATCCACCCAGAGCTTCTGTTTGGCTCCTGTCCCCCGTGTATAGGGGGGCTGTGAGTGGGGCAGCAGGTACTGAGTGTTGGACTCTCGCTCTTTCAGGGACCGGTGACCTTCGAGGAGGTGGCTGTGTATTTCACCAGGGGAGAGGGGGCTCTGCTGGACCCTGCTCAGAGAGCCCTCTACTGGGATGTCATGCAGCAGAACTATGAGACTGTGACCTCGCTGGGTAAGGGTTCCTGTCCCCTCTATTCTTGGAAGGGGAAAAGAAGAGAGATGGTTCACGCCAGCCCCACAATGCCACCTCTACTCTGCCCTGTTGCAGCATCACCCCGATATGCCAGTGACACACGCACTGCCAGAGACCCTCCCCTGCTGCGAACGCTTTGGGAACAGAGCACAGGAGCCGTATCGCACAGTGTCAAATATCTCCTGTTTGCTCAAGTAAAACTGAGGGTTAGGAAGCTTCCTACCCCTGACCTCTCAAACCCTGAGCCTTCTCCACCCAGAGCACAATAATGCTTGGGGTGTAACGAGCTGCTGGAGTCAGAGCTGCTGGGCCAGGGTCACTTATCACACAGACACTCCGTGCATCCTTGAATGCTGGCTGGGGGTATCCAGAGAAGGAAGCTCAGTGGCGGATTTAGCGTTAGTGGGGCCCTGTGCTTAGTTTCATTTTAGGGGTCCCTCCTTGGGACATAGGCAAGAAAAAGAACATTCTCTCATTTCCCTCCCACCCCATTTTTCATTCTTTTTTTCCTTCCTCCTCCTCCTATAAGTAATAGGAAGTAAATGAAAATAAAGTGAGGTACATTGATTGTTTTTGTCGTCTAACTGATTTTTCCACAGACCACTTGAAAATCGCTGAGAGTCTTGGTGCACCACTTAACGATCTTTCCATATATTGTTTGTACCGTTAGCTACCTATTTTAAAGCGCTTTGGATAAGAGCCCTTTATTAAAAATGTTGGCGTGCAGGGTCTGGCCAGGAGTTAAAAAAATAAAAGGTAATAAGTGGAGATATACCAATCTCCTAGAGCTGGAAGGGACCTTGAAAGGTCATCAAGTCCAGCTCCCTGCCTTCACTAGCAGGACCAATTTTTGCCCCAGATCCCTAAGTGGCCCCCTCAAGGATTGAACTCACAACCCTGGGTTTAGCAGGCCAATGCTCAAGCCATTGAGCTATCCCTCCCCCCTACTTAGGGTGTGGGAGGGGGCAGGGGGTTGGGGTGTTGAGCACTTACCTGAGCAGCTCCTGTTTCATGCGAGCAATGCAGGTGGGGATGTGGGGGGGCAGGAGGCTGTGTGGGAGGGGTGCAGGAGTCAGGGCTGGGGGCGTGTGTGTGGTGGCAGAGAGTGGGGGATAAGTGGTTATGGGTGGTTGCAGGAATCAGGGAGGGCAGGGAACTGGGGTGTGTTTGAGAGGGGTGAAGGAGTAAGGGCTGGGGGTGTGAGGGGGTGCAGGGGTCAGGGAGGGCAGGGTGTTCAGGGTGCAGGGGTCAGGGCTGGGGGTGCAGGGTCTGGGAGGGAGTTAGGGTGCAGGAGCAGCTGGAGATTGGGGGTGCAGGGTCTGGCCAGATTTTAGGATGCAGGAGGGGGCTCAGGGTTGGGGCAGGAGGTTGGGGTGTGAAGTGCTTACCTGGGGCAGCTCCCATGTGGTGTGAGGGGTGCAGGTGGCAATTTAGAGGAGGGTGTGCAGGAGCTCCCATTTGGTGCTCAGGGTGCGGTTGAGGATGTGGGGGGGTGGGGTGCAGGAGTCAGAGCATGGGGTGTGAGGGCTCGTTATGTGGGAGGGGATGCAGGAGTCAGGTCTGGGGGCTGGGAGGGTGGGCTGGTGTACTGGGGGTGCTCCCAGCCCCCTACCCTGAGTGGCTCAAGCAGGGGCTGGGGCAGGGGGGTCTGTGATAGGGGAGTGCTTTGTAAAGCAGTGAGCAGGTGACCAGGGAGCTTTTCAAACAGGGCTGCTAATGGGGAGTTTCGTGAGGGAGTTTGGAAGGGGAGTGGGAAGGGGGCGAGGTACTCTTGCCATTCTTTAAAACACTTAAGCTATAATACAAACTTCTTGATTGAAACAAAACCCCTGTTGTTAACCTAGGTAGCTGTAAGAGAGAATGCAGGCAGAAGCCCAGCAGCAGAGTGGGGGCTATCCTGTTTATTGCTCTCAATGTAGCATGTATGATTACCTGCCCTGTGGGCGGGTGGCTTACGTGTGCATTCGGTGCAAGGAGCTCCTGGCCGTCAGAGACCGCGTGGAGGCTTTGGAGGCCAGGGTGGTGGAACTGGAGACGCTAAGGGAGGCAGAGAAGTATGTTGATGAGGCTTTCCAGGACACTGTAGATTTCCCCACCTCCGGTCAAACAGCCACTGCGCTGTTGAGGAGGATGAAAGGCCCAGGGAAGGAGAGCTATCAATGGGAGCAGAGGGAAACCTTCCCATAGTTGGGACCCTCCTCCCAGATGGTGTTGGAGTAACCTCTTGCACTGAGGTTACCTTGCCAGGGAAGGGAACCCCAGTCATTAAGAAAAGGCAGCTGTTAGTAATGGGAGATTTGATCATTAGAAACAAGGATAGCTGAGTTTGTGATGACCGGGAGAACCATATGGTGACTTGTCTGCCTGGTGCAAAGGATGCTGATTTCTCGAGGCATCTAGATAGATTTATGTGTAGTGCTGGGGAGGAGCCGGTGGTCATGGTACATGTAGGCACCAATGACATAAGGAACGGTAGGTGAGATGTCCTGGAGGCCAAATTTAGTCTGTGAGGAAAGAGACTGAAATCTGGGACCTCTATGGTAGCATTCTCAGAAATGTTTCCAGTTCCATGCACAGGGCCAGGTAGGCAGGCAGAGCTTCAGAGTCTCAATAGGTGGATGAGATGATGGTGTAGAGAGGAGGTGTTTAGATTGATTAGGAAGTGGGGAAATTTTGGGGATGGGGGGCCTATACAGGAAGGATGGGCTCCACCTAAACCAAAGTGGAACCAGACTGCTGGCACTTAACATTAAAAAGGTTACAGAGCAGTTTTTAAACTAAGAGATGGGGGAAAGGCAATGGCTGCAGAGGAGCTCGTGGATTGGACAGAGACTTGTCTTAGAGGAGAGTCTAGTGATAGAGATCTTCTAGTTTAGTCAGGAAGAGAGGCTGGAAGAGGATAAAGTAGGGGCCAGATCACTCACACACACAAGAATCTGACACATCAGAAAAGGGCAGACAAATAAACAGTGACAAGTTTTTAAAGTGCTTGTACACAAATGCTAGAAGTGTAAATAATAAGATGGGTGAATTAGAGTGCCTCGTGTTAAAGGAGGATATTGACATAATAGGCATCACAGAAACCTGGTGGAGTGAGGACAATCAATGGGACACAATCATTCCAGGGTTCAAAATATATCGGAAGGACAGAGCAGGTCATAAGAACATAAGAACGGCCGTACCGGGTCAGAGGTACGGCCGTCTAGCCCAGTCCATCTAGCCCAGTATCTGTCTACCGACAGTGGCCAATGCCAGGTGGCCCAGAGGGAGTGAACCTAACAGACAATGATCAAGTGATCTCTCTCCTGCCATCCATCTCCATCCTCTGCCAAACAGAGGCTAGGGACACCCTTACCCAGCCTGGCTAATAGCCATTAATGGACTTAGCCACCATGAATTTATCCAGTTCCCTTTTAAACATTGTTATAGTCCTAGCCTTCATAACCTCCTCAGGTAAGGAGTTCCACAAGTTGACCGTGCGTTGCGTGAAGAAGAACTTCCTTTTATTTGTTTTAAACCTGTTGTGCTGCCTATTAATTTCATATGGTGACCCCTAGTTCTTGTATTATGGGAATAAGTAAATAACTTTTCCTTATCCACTTTCTCAACATCACTCATGATTTTATATACCTCTATCATATCCCCCCTTAGTCTCCTCTTTTCCAAGCTGAAGAGTCCTAGCCTCTTTAATCTTTTCTCATATGGGACCCTCTCCAAACCCCTAATCATTTTAGTTGTCCTTTTCTGAACCTTTTCTAGTGCTAGAATATCTTTTTTGAGGTGAGGAGACCACATCTGTACACAGTATTCGAGATGTGGGTGTACCATGGATTTATATAAGGGCAATAATATATTCTCAGTCTTATTCTCTATCCCCTTTTTAATGATTCCTAACATCCTGTTTGCTTTTTTGACCGCCTCTGCACACTGCGTGGACATCTTCAGAGAACTATCCACGATGACTCCAAGATCTTTTTCCTGACTCGATGTAGCTAAATTAGCCCCCATCATATTGTATGTATAGTTGTGGTTATTTTTTCCAATGTGCATTACTTTACATTTATCCACATTAAATTTCATTTGCCATTTTATTGCCCAATCACTTAGTTTTGTGAGATCTTTTTGAAGTTCTTCACAATCTGCTTTGTTCTTAACTATCTTGAGCAGTTTAGTATCATCTGCAAACTTTGCCACCTCACTCTTTACCCCTTTGTCCAGATCATTTATGAATAAATTGAATAGGATTGGTCCTAGGACTGACCCTTGGGGAACACCACTAGTTACCCCTCTCCATTCTGAGAATTTACCATTAATTCCTACCCTTTGTTCCCTGTCTTTTAACCAGTTCTCAATACATGAAAGGACCTTCCCTTTTATCCCATGACAGCTTAATTTACATAAGAGCCTTTGGTGAGGGACCTTGTCAAAGGCTTTCTGGAAATCTAAGTACACTATGTCCACTGGATCCCCCCATACTCGGGGGGTGGGGAGGGAAGTGGCACTGTATGTTAAAGAAAATGTAAACTGAAAGTAAAAATCTTAAATGAAACCACATGTTCCATAGAATCTCTATGGATAGTAATTCCATGCTCTAATAAGAATATAACAATAGGGATCTGTTATCGACCACCTGTCAAAGACAGTGATAGTGAGGATGAAATGCGAAGGGAGATTAGAGAGGCTATCAATATAAAGAACTCCATAATAGTGGGAGATTTCAATTATCCCTAGATTGACTGGGTACATGTCACCTCAGGACAAAATGCAGAGACAAAATTTCTGGATACTTTAAATGACTGTTTCTTGGAGCAGCTGGTACAAGAACCCACAATGGGAGAAGCAACTCTCGATTTAGTGCTGAGTGGAGCGCAGGATCTAGTCCAAGGGCTAACTGTAACAGGACCGCTAGGAAATAGTGACCATAGTATAACAACATTTAACATTCCTGTGGTGGGAAGAACAGCTCAACAAAGGCATTTAATTTCAGGAAGGGGAACTATGCAAAAATGAGGGGTTTAGTTAAACAGAAATTAAAAGGTACAATGACTAGAGTGAAATCCCTGCAAGCTGCATGGACACTTTTCAAAAACACAATATTAGAGGCCCAACTTAAATATATACCCCAAATTAAAAAACACAGCAAAAGAACTAAAAAAGAGTCACCCTGGCTTAACGAACATGTAAAAGAAGCAGTGAGAGATAAAAAGGCATCTTTTAAAAAGTGGAAGTCAAATCCTAGTGAGGTACACAGAAAGGAGCATAAACACTACCAAATTAAGTGTAAAAATGTAATAAGAAAAGCCAAAGAGGAGTTTGAAGAAGGGGCTAGCCAAAAACTCAAAATGTAATAACAAAATGTTTTTAAGTACATCAAAAGCAGGAAGCCTGCTAAACAACCAGTGGGGCCACTGGACGATTGAGATACAAAAGGAGCTCTTAAAGACTATAAAGTCATTGCAGAGAAACTAAATGGATTCTTTGCTTCAGTCTTCATGGCTGAGGATGTTGGTGAGATTCCCAAACCTTTTGTGGTTGACAAATCTGAGAAATTGCCACAGATTGAAATGTCAATAGAGCAGGTTTTGGAACTACTTGATAAACTTAACTGTAACAAGTCACCGGGACCAGATGGTATTTACCAAGGGTTCTGAAGGAACTCAAATGTGAAATTGGGGAACTACTAGCTATGGTTTGTAACTTGTCTTTAAATCGTCTTCTGTACCCAATGACTGGAAGATTGCTAATGTAACGCCAATATTTAAAAAGGGCTCTAGAGGCGATCCTGGCAGTTGCAGACTGGTAAGTCTAACATCTGTACCAGGCAAATTAGTTGAAACAATAGTAAAGGAACAAAATTGTCAGGCACATAAAAGAACAAAAATTGTTGAGCAAAAGTCAATATGGTTTCTGTAAAGGGAAATCATGTCTTACTAATCTATTAGAGTTCTTTGAAGGTGTCAACAAACATGTGGACAAGGGGGATCCAGTGGACATAGTGTATTTAGATTTCCAGAAAGCCTTTGACAAGGTCCCTCACCAATGGCTCTTACATAAATTATGTTATCATGGGATAAGAGGGAAGATCTTTTCATGGATAGAGAACTGGTTAAAAGACAGGGAACAAAGGGTAGGAATAAATGGTAAATTTTCAGAATGGAGAAGAGTAACTAGTGGTGTTCCCCAAGGGTCAGTCCTAGGACCAATCCTATTCAACGTATTCATAAATGATCTGGAGAAAGGGGTAAACAGTGAGGTGGCAAAGTTTGCAGATGATACTTGGGACGATGCGGTTCTGGTGGGACCCAACTGAGAGTGACAAATCGCTTAAAACAGGGCAGTTACAGCCCAAGGCTGGGATTTTTCCACCTCTAAGGCAAGGCAAACCAAACCAGCCAGACAAAGAGGACTTTGGTTTCACCCCACTGGTTAACCACAAGTCACACAAGCAATTCCCTTAGACACTCCAGTCTTCCAGTATCCCCACCAGTGCACTCGTCCTGGGGATGAATGGTTATGAAAACCAACACCCCAATAAAAGAAAAAGGTTCTTTCGATCCCAAAGAATCAAGCCCCAGACCCAGGTCAATATACACATCAGATCTTACCCACAAATCACGCTGTTGCCAATCCTTTAGAATCTAAAATCTAAAGGTTTATTCATAAAAGGAAAAAGAGATGAGAGCTAGAACTGGTTAAATGGAATCAATGACATGCAGTAATGGCAAAGTTCTTAGTTCAGGCTTGTAGCAGTGATGGAGTAAACTGCAGGTTCAAATCAAGTCTCTGGAGTACATCCTCCTCAGGGATGGGTCAGTCAGTCCTTTGTTCAGAGCTTCAGTTTGTAGCAAAGTTCCTCCAGAGGTAAGAAGCAGGATTGAAAACAAGATGGAGATGAGGCATCAACCTTTTATAGGCTTTTCCAGGTGTAAGAACACTTCTTTGTTCTTACTGTGGAAAATGACAGCAAAATGGAGTCTGGAGTCACATGGGCAAGTCCCTGCATACTTTGCTGAGTTACAAGGCGTATCTGCCTTCTCTCAATGGGTCAGTTGAATAGCTGATGGTCCTTAATGAGCCATCAAGCAGGCTAGGCAGAGCTAACACCAACTTGTCTGGGATGTCTTCCAGAAGCACAGCATAAGTTGGAAATACAGACAGCATAGAGCCAATACTCATAACTTCAACTGCAAAATGATACATACATATAGACACCATAATTATAACCAGCAACCCATAACCTGGTCTTGGACACCTTATATGACCCCCTTTACATAAGATTTGGTGCCACTACAGGACCTTGGTTGCAACCATGTTCTATATGGTCCCAGATTATATCAATAACGTCACAATACTAAACTGCTCAAGATAGTTCAGACCAAAGCAAACTGTGAGGAACTTCAAAAAGATCTCACAAAACTAAGTGACTGGGCAACAAAATGGAAAATGTGTATAAATGTCAAGTGATGCAAATTGGAAAAAATAACCCCAACTATACATACAATATGATGGGGGCAAAATTAGGCTAATCAGGAAAAAGATCTTTTTGTCATTGTGGATAGTTCTCTGAAGACATCCAGCAGTGTGCAGCGGAAGTCAAAAAAGCAAACAGGATGTTAGGAATTATTTAAAAAGGGACAGACAGTAATACAGAGAATATCTTATTGCCCTTGTATAAATCAATGGAAATAACTAATTTAGACAACCATCATTTTCTATGTATATTTGGGATTATGTTTGCCAATGGGCTGCAATATGTGTTATCCTGACATCTAGTACTGCTGAGATCCTGCATTCAATAATATCCCTGCCCTTCCTGTTCCCGTTCTGCACTGAGCCCCACGCTTATGTTTCCAACTTCTCCAGGACTCTGTCTTTGTCTTTGGACCCATCTGTCAGCAAGAAGCAGTGCCAGGGAGACTTCGATTTCTGGGACATGGATTTACTTTCTGTATGTTTTAGGAGACTCTTTGAAATTGAGTGTCTGTGACATTAAGCACAGTACAATCTGGACTGTTAACAGCTGTGTCCCCTCAGTTCCCCAAGTTGGGGTGCCTTTTACACTGCTCTACTGTGAGAGCAGCCACTCCTGGGCAGTTCACACGCAGTCTCCAGCATGTAACTCACTCCCAGCTACACAGTATTGAGTGCTGCTAGTCAGTGACTCACAAATTACAGTACCCCACAGGAGAACCCCAGAAAATTCTCTGCTCCCAGACTTCCCCCAGAAATGTGCATCTTGCACTGTCCAGCACACTCCTGAACAATGGGAGCTCATATGAAATCTGTTGTTTCATCAGTGGAAAATGACATGCACCAGCCTTGTTATTCCAAATGGCGTTTCCAACACACTTTAATCCAAACACACTGGTTTGATAAAAAAAGGAAACAAAATTATTAACTACTGAAAAAAAAGATTTTAAGTGACTACAAGTAATGAGGCATAAAGGTCAGAATTGTTTATGAAAGAAACGCAAAGATAAAACACAAACTAATGTTTAACTTAACAAGCTAAAAGGGATTTAAAACAAATGTTTCTTTCACCATCTGCTGAGACAGGCTGGTTTTCCTTTCAGCCAGGATTCCCCCTAACCTGCCCCTGCTGCCCACATTCAGTTCTTCAGGATTTGTCATGAGCAGAGGGAAAAGAGGGAGAGAGAGAGAGAGAGAGAGTCTCATGCATTTTCCTCACCTCTTTTTATAATTCAGTCCTTTGTACTAGAAACCACTTCAGTTCTCAGCCGAGTCATGGTGACAGGCTGTCATAGATATGAGCTTCAAGTGTCCCTGTGATGGAATGTAAATGTCATCTTCACACCTTCCCCCTGGTGGAGAATGGCTATTTGACCAGCTGTTTGCCTTGCTGTCTCTGAGGAACTTAAGCTTAGGGCTGCAGCTTTTTCAGTAATATCATACCGTAAAATCTCATCACTTTCCATACAATGTTGCTACACAGTTTAACAGGAGGATATTCAGTAGATTATGTCTTTTCAAATGGTATCTCACAAGCCCTACAGTGATAAATGAAGGGGAGGGGAGGGATCTCCCTTTTATAAACACCCAGCCAGCCAGTGGGCTGTAAAATCCCTGTTGGTGCGAGTTCTCTGCTTGCTTTACCTCTAAAGGGTTAACAAGCCAACACGGTTTAAAAAAAAAAGTATTGGGCACCTGACCAAAAGAGCCAATGGAAAGGCTAGAACTTTTTAAAATGGGAAAGTAACTTTCCCTTTGTCTCTTGTTCTCCGGAGAAGGCGACACGGAGTAGCAATGCTGTGTATGGCTTGAAGCAGGTGTCGAAGAAAAACTCAGTTCTCGCTTTTTGTTTGGGTGCAGCAAAACCAAATACTTTATTATTTCTCCAGTAATTACCATGGAGGGAGAGAGTGCCATAGGACACAGGGTCACCCCAGTCCTGGACAGGTCTCTCAACTGGTAAACAATCACAGCAAGCCTTTATACCTTTTACAGACAATTTCTAACAATAATACAGACAGTAAAAAGCAACAAATACATTTTGTTTATACATAAGCTTCTCTGCTATCTCACTAGAAAAACAAGACTGCAAGACTGCATATTGCAAGGTCGTAATAACTTTCACACAATTCCCTCTGTCTTACATTATCTTGCTTCCTCACGTCACCAGGGTCACAGTTAACCTAACTCATGCTAACTAACATTCATTAAGATCTCTTTAAAACCTTGTTAATTATTTACTGGCTTCCACACTCCCCCCTTTTGTACTTCTAGTACAACAAACAATTTCAACTCTCAATTCGCATGAAACCATGGACTTCAGAGTCTACAGCAAACATGTCAACCGTCATGGGACGTAATGACAATGCATGATTAGCATGAACATAAAAGGTATTAGTACTATAATTATGTTTTTTTTTCAAAAACAACAACAATAACATAATCCTAAACTAACAACACAAAAAACAATAACAGTCCTATAGGAATAATATAATGGGGCTGTTGTACAATCGTGAACACAAAGCACAAAACATCATAACTAGCACATAAAGTAAACACCCTATAAGCTGTATGAAAGGCATTCCTTTCAGCTTAATATATATTCTAAAGCATGTGAATTTGCCCTTGCAATTCAGAGATTCTTTGAACCTTTGGTAACAATGAAAGCAAATTTTGAAACCGATCAGGCACCACCCTAGTCCAATCAAGATATACCTGAAATCCAAGAGCTACTTACAACATTCTATCTGCATTCTATCTGCAGGCCAGTAAATGATATAATTGCCTGCAGCAGTGGTAAAATCAATATGTATATCTTGTAAAGTGGTGGCATTAACGCACACACAGCTATCATTAGCTCGAAAAAAATGGGTGTCCCGTCAGGGTAGTTCCTTGACCTCCACCCTCTCAACAAATATTGTCATAAACAGTGACAACTTCCCCTAGCTGCAGTTTATAGATACACTGAGCTGTGGTGGTTCTAACGGCCAAAATGTCCATTGACTCTCTATTCTTATCCAAAATGTCAGATGTCAAGCTAGGGGTACTGTCTAGAAATCAGTTGGAGATACCAATTGGTCTAATTTCCCCAGATGTCTCGGTAAACAATTACAGTCCCACAGGCATCCTCCCCATGGACCCAGCAGGATTCGGTATGTGGGAGCCCACACCCACCCTAACCGGTCCATATGCTTGGAAGGAGCACTGGGAATGTCCACACTTCCATCCAGAAAGTGTCCAAATATGTCTTCATGACCACAGATCAGATGGTACTCCTGACGTGTCTGTAAGGGCAGTGGGCCAAGTCTGGTCCAGATCCCACTGCAATGCCTTCCCAGCCTCAGTGATATTCAATACCATCTCTGTCAGTCTCCTTCTGGGTCATAGAACTAAGGGTGGAAATGACATGTAACTCACCAACTTCAGCCTGTACTTAAAATAGCTGAGCTTCAAAAATAAGACTAGCGGCCTTTTCTAGTTGCCCCAATTTCTTATCATGTTCTTGGCCTTTAAGAATAGTCCAAATGACTACTACACTATTGGCCCCAGCCCACAGGGATCTGGTCAATTCCCTTTTTGTCCAGAGGAAATAACCCATGCCTTTCGTTGTGCTAATCTAATGGCAGCCCCTTGTGAGCAATCTGGGTATGTAGAAAACTGGATAAGGGCAATGTCAGTTAAAATCCAATTAGGGAGGGCAATACATACTGAAGGATTTATCCAGAACACAGGGCGCAGCCTGTAGAATAAACCCCAAAATCCAATTAATACCACAGTCCCAAGCATGGGTCCCACAAATTTCTTCCTGCCAGTAGGTAATTCTTTGTTCCTTCACCAGGGTCAGTTCTCAGTGTCCTTTTCAGTCAGGAATTCCTGGACTTTGGCAATGTCAGTGGAGTGAGTGCTTCTTCTTCTTTCCCAAAACAATCAAGGTTCAGCATCCTACAGGGGAGAGGTTTCCAGCACATATCACCCTGTAATAGCTGTGCTTTTTCTAGAAAAGTCTAAAGGCACAGTTGGTCTGTCAGTGGACAAGGGACAAGCAGTCAGTCTGTGGCACTTCACAGCGGTGTCGGTAGTCAGCAGGACTTGGAAAGGGCCTTTCCAGCATGGAGCCAAGGCAGTCTTTCGCTGATGGATCTTTATGTAGACCCAGGCTCCTGGTTCCAACGAGTGGCAAGGTTGCACAGGATCCTTTGGTAGTGCTTCCATCACCTGTGTATAAAAAGACTTAACACATTTCATTAGTGCCTGACAATATTTAAGCATTATGTTATCCAGCAAATGAATGTCCATCTGAGCTGGGGTTAGTGGGGGTGCAGTTGGTAGTCAGCATTGGGTGTCCTGTCAAATTTCATGAGGGCTGAGTCCAGTCGTTCGATTGGGAATGGCTCTCATACACATCAGTGCCAAAGGAAGGGCATCTGGCCACTTTAAGTGTGTCTCAGCACAAATCTTGGCCAGTTCATTTGTTGTAAGTCCTGTTCCGGCGTTCCACTGTCCCAGCAGACTGTGGGTGGTGAGGGCAGTGAGTTGCACATAACTCCTTTACAATCTGTCCAGTAAAGTGAGTTCCACGACCACTGTTGATAGTCACAGGGATGCCAAAACGTGGTACAAAATCTGTAAGCAAAGACATCTACTGTCCTGCAGGGAAAAGCTTCAACCCAAGTGGTAAATACATCAATTAAAACTAATACATATTCATAACCACAACATTTAGACATTTAAATAAAATCAATCTGAATATTTACAAAAGGTCCCAAGGAGGAGAGTGGGCTGGCCGGTGCACACCAATCTCGTGTAACTGCAGCAAGCAGTCCCCCCCCCCCTTCTCTTGGTAGGCAGCCAAGCGGTGTCCTTGACTGGGGCCAGCGCATGTTAGCCATTCTCTTCTTGGCTTTTTTTTTTTTTTTCATTTAACCTACAAAGGAAACTTTTACTCTTCAATTATACACCTTTTTCATACCATGAACACATAAACAGTACTGTTATACAGTACAGAAGTATTATCATTCAATGTATGCCACATATACCCTTTCACTAAAATAACCTTATTACAGAACTTCGGAAGAACAAGCCAGGACAAGCACACCCACTTTGAGAAGTCCACTTAATATAACTTCTAGTCCAATAGCTATCCACCATCCCCAGCCCTCTGGCTAAAAGTCTGAGGTAGCCAGAAGGATCCCTTGTACAATATGGGGAGTGGGTTAACTTTTCATGTCCTCGCTTCCAAAGACTGTCAGTATGCAAATTTTAACAACAATTCTCAATTAAAAGATGTGGCCAATGTAGTTTCTTTCTCTTACTTAAGAAAATGTATTAGACTTTAGTATATCACATTTTCTGATGTAACCGAACACTTTGTATTCTAAATTGAACAAAACAAGTATCTGCATCTCAATCCAACATTTCCGCTTGATATCAAATCAGACCATCTCATGAAAATATTAAACACAACAATTCTGGCCACGAAAAAAACACAACAAGACAGAACATAGAACACACAACATAATTTTTTACTGTGCCAGTAAATCAAGGTACGTTGAATGCTGTGCAGCTGGCATTAGTTTTCTTTGATTATCTGAAAGACAAAAACAGAGGTCCACCCCGTCTGGGCAATTAAATACTTAAAATATACAAATACTCTTGTTGATTCTAGGCAAAACAGAGGAATTACCCCATAGTTTCTCGTATGTGTTTCTTAGACAGCCTTGGTTTCAGAGGCCTTTACTTTATCAGTTAGTTAATTTGTATTAACATAGATGCTTCTAGCTTGCTTTTTATTTTCAACTCCTGCTTTTAAACACTGAAAGAAAACATCACCACTTATAGTGCCTGTAGAGCCTAATAAAATTCTCATTACATAGCACTGTATACATTCTTCAACTGATTTAACAAAATTGTTCATAGCCAAATGATTGCAATCTAATAAGTTCTTTGCCTGAATTTATTTACAAACATTTCATAGACACCAAAAACTGTTCTCTTAAAAATCACTAGCTTTTCCCTTCCAACAGCCACTTTTATCAACTCAAATCACCATTCCAAATATCCTCTTGAGTATTTGAAATCCTCATGCTTATATTCACTTACTCCTTCTTTCCACTACACCCTCAAAAGTTTCCAACCTGTTTTCCAAATCTCTTTGTCTGTTGCCTCCCCGCCTGGGCCCGATCCTTTTTTCCTCACTGAATCGTCCCGTCCATGGACACGAGCTTGTTCCACAACCAGTTCTTAGCTAGGAGGGTGGGCTACTCAACTAGCCCCCACCCTTCTGGTCTTGTCCCCAAAACATTTCTACTCACAAGACTACCTGAGTCCTCCCTAGTAAGGCTTGCCACCTGGGCAAAAAATACATGGCCATTCACTTAACACATAATCCAGACCCCTTTGGGGGTCTACCCAGAGACCCACCCATTTGTCTGCTGACACTTAAACAGAAAAGAAAATTACACAGAAAGCAGAGAAAATTACAGTCTAAGCCAAATTTTTCTACTTCTATTATATTGTCCGCTACGGGGGGGCGGGACTGTAAAAATCTCAGGACAACCTCAGAGCTTCATCGCACACATGGCTTCCACCCTGAGGAATTACGAACGAGAAGTTCAGTTCCGCTCACACACCTAACGCCCAAATGAACAGAGCAGAAAAACATCAGTAACCGGTTAAACAAAACAGAGCCAAAGCTAAATAGTGTTTCCTTATTCTATTAGAGCTCACCTTTAATCATGCAACCAACAATACCAAACAAAGCAAACACAAAATAACAAGGGTAAACAGAGAGATGGTGTAAATTCTGCAGGGCCCCCCCATTATTAATTGCTCACCAAACTGTGACAAATTCCTGTTACTAATTTATCCCTCATGTCAGGTGATCAGACTGACAGAGCATACAATCAAATTTTAAAGCTTCATTAAAAATAATAAAACAACAATGGAGAGTGTTGGGAATGCTCCCACATCACTCAGGAAAAACATGAATGCCCCAAGCCTTAAACCACTTTAATACTCACACATGTCTCACTGGGAAGTTAAGCTTTGCAAATATAATTCCAATTCTGCAATCTGTACTGCCTTCGGTTTGCCTGTCTCTATTTTCCACAAGTGAAAAGCAGTTTTCTTTGCACTTAGCATAGTCCACACTAATTCATGACCTTGAACACAAAACAACTTCTCCTTTATCTCTGGGCTAAGCCGAATTTCAAATTAACCCGTTCCTAGACAAATTGCTCACACTGTGTCAGAGGTTTTTCTCTGTGATTAAAGCTCCACTGAGATATATGATCTTATCTAGATTGAAGGTACCTTCTAATGGGCATTGTTTAAATGAAATTTCACGCGTGTACAAATTCCAATCATTTAAATACCTGCAGGTTTTAGAACCATAATGTACGTACATGTAATATGCTGGGGTACCCTTAGGGGGTAAGGTGGAATATTTAGACTGTCAGTAGCCCACACGGAAGGGAAAGGGGAGGGAAGATGGGTTCACACACCCCTAGACCCAGGCAGCTTCCTCGCCAGACTATGCCAGGCTGAGTCAGCCCACCGTGGGTCGGATCTCCTAAAGATCCACTAGTTACTGGGCTAGCCCGGTAACAGCCACTCACACTGGTGTACACACACACACACCAAGGCCTCTTTTTCTTCCTTTTTCTTTTATTTTTTATTTACTGGCTTCCACACAGGTATGAAAATTCATCTTCCATACCTAGAAGAAATGATTTGGATAGGGAATGTTTAGACAGACACAATGAGGTTTATTTTTTATTTTGGCTTTTGGATGTCCTTGGTGCTGTCCCAGATGCTTTTGTTTGCTTGTAAGCTTTAAGCTGAACCCCCAAGAAAGCTATTTTGGGTGCTTACAAAAATTTTCTTTTAAGATCTAGCAAAAGCCTAAGTTCCAGATGTATTGTTTTCCTTTTCAATTTTACTAAAATTTACCTCTTTTAAGAACAGGATTGGATTTTTGGTGTCCTAAGAGGTTTGTGTGTGTTGTTTGATTAGCTGGTAGCCACAGCTAATTTCCTTTGTTTTCTTTCTCCGCTCTTTCCCGGAGGGGAGGTGAAAGGGCTTGAGGGTGCCCCAGAGGGAAGAATTCTCAAGTGCTCCTTCCTGGGTCCAAGGGTTTGGGGTTTTTTTGCCTTTGGGTGGTGGCAGCATTTACCAAGCCAAGGTCAGAGAAAAACTGTATCTTTGGGGGTTTGATACAAGCCTAGAGTGGCACAAATTAATTTGTAGAATCCTGTCGGGCCCCCACTTTCTGCACTCGGAGTGACAGAGTGGGGATTCAGCCCTGACCCATACCATGAACAAAATTGATCATAATTTTCTAGAAGAGTGAACATAGGGGAACAGACTAGCACAGTGTCTGTGTGTTCCCAACATATATGTGGGTATTATAGTCCCTCACAAGCAAGGTGTTCGGCATCTTCAAACACCTGAAGAACCGGTCCTGGGAATTCACTGGTTTATTAAGTGACACTGTATGGAATTGAGAGACACTTTATATTATTATTATATTATTATAAATACTGTGGCAAATTGCCGGTACTGTTATGCTGGGTCTCGCGCTTTCTCTTCTTTGGGGAAGGTTCAGGGCGCCACTGCTTGCCTCTGAATCGGTATTTTAATTACCCCACTGGTGTCCTAGAGGAGGAGAGGGGAGAGGGAGGGACCTGGGCCCATCCTCTACTCCAGGTCCCAGCCCAGGGGCCCTGAGGTTAGTGGTGAACCACTTGAACTGATGGTTCCTTCCCCTGGGCTACTTCCCGCTCCCACCCTTCAGCTTGTGGGAGCTTCCTGCCCTCCTTCTACACAAGCCAGGTGCCCCTTACCTAGGGTCTTGGACTTCTTAGCCCACTGCAGCACTTCTCCAAACTTTCCTCTGCTTCCCTTCAAACTGTTCTCTGCTCCAACACCAATCCTTCTGCTCCAGCTCCTTCCCTGTCTGATTGGAGCAAGGGTCTTTATCAGGTGACTGACTGCAGGTGCTCTAATTGGCTTCAGGTGCTCTAGTTAATCTACAGCAAACTTTCTTCCCTCTGCAGGGAATAAGGCTCCCTGCTAACCCTCTCCTGCTGCCCTCTGGCCACGCTGTATCACACTGTGTACTGAGAACTCCAAGGCTTTTCCATGCCGTCTGCTGTGAAGCTTGTGTTTGGGACACAGGAATTAGAAGCCACTTGGCAAAAGGAATATAAAGGGCAGCTGCATCATCTCCATTTTGTCTTCAATTCCTCTTCCTACCTGTGGAGCAACTTCTCTACAAACTGAAGGCTTGAACAAAGGACTGAATAATGTGGATGTGTACCAGAGAGCCTTTCAAGCCAGAAACTCACCAATACTGCTAAGAACCAGCTGTATAGATTTCTGAATGTGTCTGACTGCTTTCCCATTTAACAACTCCCTTTTTCTTTTCTTTCTTTCTTTCTTTTATAATAAATCTTTAGTTTAGATGCTTTCTTGCTTATAAACCTTTAGTTTAGATGCCAATGATTGGCAGGAATCGTAGTATTTTGAGTAAGATCCAAACCTATACTGACCCGGTAATGTGGCTGACTCTGGGGTCAGAAGAACACTTTGTTTATGTGAGTAGAGTTTTTAAATAACCTCTCACTGGGCTGGACCCAGGTGCTGATTAGGAGTCAGAGAACTGGGATGCAATAAAGGGGGCTGCGTGATTTCTTTTTTCAGTTTCTTGATAACCCATGTGGGGGATCAGAAGCACAGTTGGTGACTGGTTGGTGAGTTTAACTTCCGTGTTAACCACCAGTTTGGGGAGCCTCTGCTCTCCCTTTTTCAGCCTGCCCTGGTCTTGGTATTTTCAGTGAGGACTAGCCCAGGCACACCGGGTCACACTAAGTATTAAAGTTAAATTAATAGAATGTTTTTTATGGGAAGGTTTTATGAAATCAACGGAACTCCTTTGTTTTCTTTCCTCTGAGCAGGGTTTCCATTTTCCAAACCTGATGTGATCTCCCAGCTGGAACAAGGGGAAGAGCCGTGGGTCTCAGACCTCCAGGGTTCAGAGGGAAAACAGACCCTGAGATCTCCCTGCAGAGGTGAGGAAACATTAAACCAACTCTGAGTGTGAAAGTGCCTGAAGGAAACATCTGGGATGCCCTACCAAGCCCTTGAGAGGTCTCTCAAGTTCATTATTGTTGCCAGCAGGGGTCATAGCCTCAGAGTAACTATAGCTCATGGCTTCCCGTAGATTCTAGCAGACGCCAGGCAGTAGCTTCCTCCCTTCCCCCTGAGAATTTGGATGGAACTTGAAAGCCAAATTGATCCCCTCCTCTCTCCTGTATTGGGGAAGAGAATGGGGGAGTTCAGTTTGTGATTTTTATTTGACCTCCCTCCAGCACTTAGTTTGTTTTGGCTTTTCACTTTTCATTCCTGTTTGATGTTTCTGACTTTTTCACAGCAGGTGATGCAATGGCATGTGAGAAAGAGGAGCAGAATTCTCAGCAGAAAAATGTTCAGCAAGTGGATAAACACAGAGCATTATTGCAAAGATCAAAAAGCAATGCGTCCAGGAGTCATGAGGAGGAAAAATCCTGCGAGATTCAGCACAGACCAGAAAGAGAACAAGGAAACCAGCCGGGGGTGAAAATGAGTAAACGTATTTCCTCTCAGGGAACTCAGAAGGACCTCAAGGAAACCACAACAAAGCAGGAAATCATCATTGGAAAGAGAAAAAATATATGCACAGTGTGTGGAAAAAACTTATGTGACTACTCAGCCCTTCTTAATCATCAGAGAATCCACACAGGCGACTGGCCCTCTGAATGCTGTGAGTGTGGGAAAACCTTCACTCAAATATCAACTCTTCCTGTTCATCAGAGAATCCACACAGGGGAGAGGGCCTATGAATGCAGTGGGTGTGGGAAAACCTTCACTAGCAGCTCAGACCTTTCTGTTCATCAGAGAATCCACACGGGGGAAAGGCCCTACGAATGCCGTGAGTGTGGGAAAAGCTTTAGTCAGCGCTCACACGTTATCGCACATGAGAGAATCCACACAGGGGAGAGGCCCTTTGAATGCCGTGAGTGTGGGAAAAGCTTCACTCACAGCTCAGCCCTTTCTGTTCATCAGAGAATCCACACAGAGAAGAGGCCCTATGAATGCTGTGAGTGTGGGAAAAGCTTCACTCACAGCTCAGCCCTTTCTGTTCATCAGAGAATCCACACAGAGAAGAGGCCCTATGAATGCAGTGAGTGTGGGAAAACCTTCACTAGCAGCTCAGCCCTTTCTGCTCATCAGAGAATCCACACAGGGGACAGGCCCTACGAATGCCATGAGTGTGGGAAAAGCTTCACTCACAGCTCAGACCTTTCTAAACATCAGAGAATCCACAAAGGGGACAGGCCCTACGAATGCCATGAGTGTGGGAAAACCTTCACTCTCAGATCAGGCCTTTCTAAACATCAGAGAATCCACACCAGGGGAAAGGCCCTATGAATGCAGAGAATGTGGGAAAACCTCTTGGCACTCAGACCATATTAGTCATCAGAGAATCTGCAAGGGCAGTGAACACCATAAAAACCTCTAGGGCTATCAATTTTTTTTTTTTAATACTTTTCCTGATTCCCACATAGTAACTTTTTAAATCTGTTTGAACTGTTTGCAGCACCGTTATCCCTCAGCTTGGCCAGATGAGTGGCCCATTTATGGCTTTTGTAGTTTGCCTTCTTTTGAGATGGGCCCATGTGTCCTTTCTATCAGCTCAATTATCCCACAAGTAACTGGAGTGTGCCCTTCCTATGAGGAACCAGGGAGCGTCACATTCATACCATTCCTCCTATTGCAAAGTTATTGTTAGAGTCACCAGTGATACAGATTGTATCCTTGCCAGTTGTTCTCACGTTGCTCTGGGTTGTGCTGAAGAGCAGTTACATTGGGAATTTTTCATGTTATAGTTAAATAAAGAGGAGCAGGGGAAAAAAATGTCATTTCAGCCTCTGTGACACTGGAAGGAGATGGGGTGGTTCAGAGATTCCCTCCTTCCCCATCACTCCAGAACTGTTACATTTTGGCTTCTCTGTGCAGAGTTTATTTTCATCACATTCTATCCCTCCACTTCTCAGAATGTCATATGAGGAAGAGTTCTCAGCTGTCTGTGCTTGGAGATGTTGCTTTGATTTCTTTCCTCCTATATCAGAGCCGCTATGACTGGAGCTGAAAGTGTCAAAGACCTGGAAGGGGAATTTAAATGGATCCCAAACATAGTGTGATTATTTGGCGTTTAAATTCCAGGTTTCATGTATTGGTCAGGCCACTTCTGGCAAGAGGACTA
Source organism: Mauremys mutica (assembly GCF_020497125.1). Classification (NCBI taxonomy): domain Eukaryota; kingdom Metazoa; phylum Chordata; order Testudines; family Geoemydidae; genus Mauremys; species Mauremys mutica. The sequence continues at coordinate 5,235,515 of NC_059097.1, read as the reverse complement.
TTTTGTCCCCCATTATGGGATACTGGGATACTTACAATTTTGTAAATAACATAACTGACTATTGAGAGAGTGCTGAGTGAAGCTGCTTTGAATGGATCAGAGGAGAATGTGATGGGAGAATCTCTTGTCCTGATTCTAAATAATCAGATGTAACCTGCTCTGGAATTTCTCTTGATACTTTCATTGTCATGTATTCTGTCTCTCTGTGATGTGGGTTTCTCTCTTTCCTGAAGGCTGTTTGCTCACCCAATTGGATATTAGTTCAGTTCGATAGGACGTAGCTCAGATTTCTTGGAGAATTGAAGACAAATGACCATTTCCTAAAGTCCTCATTTGTCACTTCAGCTTTGCTTTTTCCCCACCCCTCCATGATGACAGTTCAAGTGCAGTTCTGTCAACAGTGGAGAACTCTCCAATTTACTGCACACGCTAACAAAGAAACAGCAGTGATTTAAAATCTCCATTCGGAAATGGTGAACAACAGCAGAACCCCAACTAACTGAAGGAAGTCCATACGATCACAGTGGAGTTCAATTATTGAAGTCAGTATTTTCTCAGATGATTTGGGGAGAGAATTCCACATTAAGTGATTTTTAACTTGGCAAAATGCCCATGTATTTGGTTCCCGAAGCATTTTTGTAACCCATGCCCCACAGAAGATCTTTCCTATTCAGAATGCTCCCCTTCATGATGCAGATGTTGAGGAAAGAGAAGTGGTATTTTTGTTCAGTTTATCCTTAATAGATGCTCAAAATGTGTATAAAATGAAATCAGTGTTGGAAATCTAATAGCTGCAGAAAAATAGCTCTTTTTAAATAGAAATTCTAGCTCTGGTAATGAAGATTCTGATCCAGGCCTGTATCCAGTCCCTTGCCTGGCCCTGTGTCACCAAATTAAAGAAAAGCTGGGCACGTTTCCGGAAGCCATTGCTTACGACACTGCTGAGATTTTGAGTGGTTTTGTAAAGGATTCTACTTCTGAGAAGTGTAAATTCACCCTAAAAAGGGCAAGGAAACAAAGGGCATCAGGAATGTGTGTTTTTTCGGATGAGGCAAGAAAAGGGAGTAGCATTGTCCCCCTTGGGTAGCCCCTGTTCAATTCCAGGTCAGAAAGCAAAACTCTCCTGCAAGAATATCCAAAAAATATTGTGTTTCACTTCATAAGTACAGTTGTGGGCAATTAAATGATGACCCTAAAATTTCATAAAAGCAAAGAACGCTGAACAAAAAAGTGTGGGAAATACGGCTGTATCTGAGAAAATGGCTTGGAATGAAGGAAGACAAAAATTGATCGGTCGAGAGAAAAGACCCTGTTTCCCCCTAGTTTGGAACTTCTCTCACAACTACTGGAATAGAAAAGCTAAACAAATGGTGTCCTATTGTTGCAAAGGAGATTGAAGTGAGGCCATCTTCTCCAGATAAAAGAAAATGGTCATGTCAGGAGTGGGATTTGAAACCACGTCTCTATGTAGAAACCAGAACACCCAAGAGAGAGGAAAAAAGAGTCTTAAAACTGGCACTTTGGTCCAGTCCACAATCCTAACGCTACAAAGAATGTGACTTATCAACGCTAGTTTTCATTAATATTTGATGACACTCTTTAGGGAGGCCAAGATGGCACATCTCTTTCAACTCGTAGAGACCTTCTCCAGCACAGCTGATTTTTAGGCACACTCACCCGGACCTAAAGTTACACGTTTCCTGGAGTTCCATGAGTTCTGCGGTGTTGGAACCTCCCTGCTCACGTTTTAAGCGAACAAAAGATGGGTGCTGGCATTCTGAGACCCTCAAAATCCTGCCCTGGGGGCCAGACAGTTAAGCAACCAGCATCCACAACCTCTACCATGATAGCATCCTGTCTGGCAACAACTCACTTATCAATAGCTCGGGTCTGAAATCCTCATTTCTTTGTTGTTCTATCACTGTAGTCTCCACTTTCCTATTGCTTGTCTGTATAATCTCTGTCTGGTTCTGTGATTGTTTCTGTCTGCTGGATAATTAATTTGTTGGGTGTAAAGCAATTCAGGTGGTGGGGTATAACTGGTTAGATAATCATGTTACAATATGTTGGGATTGGTTAGTTACATTTCAGTAAAATGATTGGTTAAGGTATAGCTAAGCAGAACTCCAGTTTTACTGTATAGTCTGCAGGTTCAGGTACTGACAACAGTGGCTGCCTTTTAGCCACAGCTTTTAATCAGGGCAGTACATTGATCCTGTGAAATCATTTCCCAGCCGGAGTCCATCGCCCACATTCCTTAGGGCATTGGGCCACCATGTGGACGTTTCATTTCCCTCCTCAATTTCACACAGAGACACAATTTCCTTTGCACAGATCCATGAACAGCAAAACCTCCCTGTGTCTCTTGTCTGAGCCAGGGCATTCGATTCCATTGAAACCTTCTCTCCGGCAATGGCAATGGTCATGCAGACGGGACGAGGCCACCTTCACCTCTGACAGTGAGATATTGGATCAGCTTTTTCTTTATGCTGCTGTTGTTAGTCCATGAAACATCAGGAATGGATGCAAGGCTGAATTCATGCACCAACCCCCTGAAACATTTCAGTGCCCCAGAGAAATCCTGACTCCGGCAAGTGGCATGATCTGGTGGAGATTCGAATAGGAACGGGACAGTCTGAATTGTCAGTGTGGGGAATGAACAACAATCTATAGCAATGTCGTTAACCACAAACACACTCTAATCATGCTCCAGCCGGAAGGGAAATGGGCAGGAACTCTTGCTAAAAGGCAGCCACTGTTGTCAGTACCTGAACCTGTGTAGGGACACCCGAGTGGGTATCAAGTCAATTGCCTTAACCAGGGGTAGTCAATTATTTTATCAAGATTCAAATTTCTTGGTCAAGGTATAGTCAATGTATAGACGCCAGAGAAAATAATACACTGATGATAAGAAGAAGAATATAGAAATATTTTGCAGTCACTATGGGCATAACTATGATAATTGTTTTGTGTTTCACTCTTTATATATGGCCCCACCTTCCTTCCCTTTAGACTTCTAGTTTACCAAGGGTAAAACTAAACATCTCTTCAGATACCAGGGAGTGTTTGTGTTCATTCCTGCTAGCTACACAGGGATTTGATGTAGCTGCTTTCAATCCTCCGACTCTGCCGGGATAAGTAACATTTCAGGCTGTCACTGAACTGAAGGAGGGAGATCATTTTTTGACAGGTTACGCCTCCTCTTAAAGGTGTTTGTCTGGCAGCCTTGGTTCCCAGGTCTCTCCTGAGGGAAGAAAGTTTCTGTGCAAAATACCAAACCTTTTAACAGAGCGGAGGGAAAGGCAACGGCCACATGATGAGGCCAATATGTACCACAACATGATTCGTTTATGTGGGATGACTCTGAGCACTGACTGATCTGCACTCTCTTGTGTTTGAAGAGATGTTGAGTTTTGCACTTGGGAACCTATAAGGCTGAAGCAATGTTATGGATAGTGACACTGCGATTGAAGGGTGATTTAAGGTTGTAAAAAATTGTTAAAAACACTGAGCTTAAACTTGAACTGCCTGTTATTAAAGGCTGGTTTCCCCACGTCGGTTCCATAAGCTCTGCTAGAAAGGCCCTGGGTTCTCTCCTGCCTCGGTGGGAACTCGAGGGAATCGTCCCCTGCTGCCCTTGGCTCCAGGCTGATTTTTCTGGGGAGGGGGCGTGGAATTGATTTGTTTGCCGTTGAGAAGGGAGCCAGGCCAGTTCTCAGGGAACGAG